>NW_016821943.1:941950-1000624 GCF_001698545.2 Rhinopithecus bieti | reverse complement strand
AGTTTTTTCTAACTCTGTGAAGAATATCAATGGTAGTTTAATGGGAATGGCATTGAATCAATAAATTACTTTGGGCAGTATGGCCATTTTCATGATATTGATTCTTCCTATCCATGAGCATGGAATATTTCTCCATCTGTTTGTGCCCTCTCTGATTTCTTTGAGCAGTGGAATGTAGTTCTCCTTGAAGAGGTCCTTCACATCCCTTGTTAGCTGTATTCCTAGGTATTTTATTCTTTTTCTGGCAATTGTGGATAGGAGGTCATTCATAATTTGGCTGATTGCCTTTTATTGGTGTATAAGAATGCTTGTGATTTTTGCACATTGATTTTGTACCTGAGACTTTGCTGAAGTTGCTTATCAGCTTAAGAAGCTGTGGGGCCAGGTGCAGTGGCTCATGCCTGTAATCCCAGCACTTTGGGAGGCTGAGGTGGGCAGATCACAAGGTCAGGAGTTTGAGACCAGTCTGGCCAACATGGTGAAACCCCATCTCTACTAAAAATATAAAAATTAGCTGGGTGTAGTGGTGGGCGCCTGTAATCCCAGCTACTCGGGAGGCTGAGGCAGGAGAATAGCTTGAACCTGGGAGGCAGGGGGTTGCAAGTGAGCCAAGATCGCGTCATTGCATTCCAGCTTGGGTGACAGGGTAAGACTCCATGTCAAAAAAAAAAAAAAAAAAAAAAAGTTTTGGGCTGAGATGATGGGGTGTTCTAGATATAGGATCATGTCATCTACAAACAAAGATAAATTTGACTTCCTCTTTTCCTATTTGAATATCCTTTATTTCTTTCTCTTTCCTGATTGCCCTGGCCAGAACTTCCAATATCATGTTGAGTAAGAGTGGTGAAAGAGGGCATCCTTGTCTTGTGTCAGTTTTTAAGGGGAATGCTTCCAGCTTTTGCCCATTCAATATGATACTGGCTGTGGGTTTGTCATATATAGCTCTTATTATTTTGAGGTATGCTCCTTCGATACCTAGTTTTTAACATAAAGGAACACTAAATTTTATCGAAGGCCTTGTCTGCATCTGTTGACATAACTATGTGGTTTTTGTCTTTATTCTGTTTATGTGATCAGTCACATTTATTGATTTGTGTATGTTGAACCAACCTTGCATTCTGGGGATGAAGCCAACCTGGTCATAGGGGATAAGCTTTTTGATATGCCTCTGAATTCAGTTTTCCAGTATTTTATTCAGGATTTTTATATTAATGTTTATCAAGGATACTGGCCTGAAGTTTTCTTTTTTTGTTGTATCTCTGCCAGATTTTGGTATCAGGATGATGCTGGCCTCATAGAATGAGTTAGGGAGGAGTCCCTCCTTTTCAATTTTTTTTTGGAATAGTTTCAGTAGAAATTGTACCAGCTCTTGGCCAGGTGTGGTGGCTCATGCCTGAAATTCCCAGCGCTTTGGGAGGCCGAGGTGGGCAGATCACCTGAGGCCGGGAGATCGAGAGCAGCCTGACCAACATGGAGAAACCCTGTTTCAACTAAAAACACAAAATTAGCTGGATGTGGTGGCACACGCCTATAATCCCAGCTACTGAGGCAGGAGAATTGCTTGAACCCTGGAGGCAGAGGTTGCGGTGAGCCATGATTGTGCCATTGCACTCCAGCCTGGGCAACAAGAATGAAACTTCATCTCAAAAAAAAAAAAAAGGAGAAATTGTACCAGCTCTTCTTTGTACCTCTGGTTGAATTCAGCTGTGAATCCATCTGGTCCTGGGCTACTTTTTTTTTTTTTTGCTTGGTAGGATATTTACTACTGCCTCCATTTCAGAACTCATTATTGGTCTATTCAGGGATTCAATTTCTTCTTGGTTCAGTCTTGGGAGGGTGTATGTGTCCAGGAATTTATCAATTTTTTTTAGATTTTCCAGTTTATGTGCATAGAGGTGTTTATAGTATTCTCTGATGATCGTTTGTACTTCTGTGGGGTCAGTGGTGACAGTCCCCTATCATTTCAGATTGTTCATTTGATTATTCTCTATTATCTTCTTTATTAGTCTAGCTAGTGGTCTATTTTATTAATTTTTTCAAAAAACCAGCTCCTGGATTTGATTTTTTGAAGGGTTTTTTTTGTCTCTATCTCTTCAGTTCAGCTCTGATCTTGGCTATTTTTTGTCTTCTGCTAGATTTGGGGTTTGTATGCTCTTGATTCTCTAGTTCTTTTAATTGAGATGTTACGTTGTGAACCTGAGATCTTTCTAACTTTTTGAGTGGGCATTTAGTGCTATAAATTTCCCTCTTAACACTGCTTTAGCTGTGTTAAGAAATTCTGATAAGTTATCTCTTTGTTCTCATTAGTTTCAAATAACTTCTTGATTTCTACCTTAATTTCATTATTTACCCGAGAGTCATTCAGGAGCAGGTTGTTTAATTTCCATACAGTTGTGTGGTTTTCAGTGAATGTTTAAATCTTGAGTTCTAATTTGATTGTGCTGTGGTGTAAGAGACTGTTTGTTTTTATTTCAGTTCTTATGCATTTGCTGAGGAGTGTTTTGCTTCCGATTACATGATCAGTTTTAGAGAAAGTGCCATGTGGTGATGAGAAGAATGTACATTTTGTTGTTTTTGAGTGGAGAGTTCTGTAGCTATCTATAAGGTCACTTGATCCAGGGCTGAGTTCAGGTCCTGAATATTTTTGTTAACTTTCTGTCTTGATCTGTCTAATATTGTCAGTGGGGTGTTAAAGTCTCCTACTATTATTGTGTGGGAGTCTAAGTCTCTTTGTAGACCTCTAAGAACTTGCTTTATGAATCTGGGGGCTCCTGTATTGGGTGCATATATATTTAGGATAATTAGCTCTTCTTGTTGAACCCTTTACCATTATATAATCCCCTTCTTTGTCTTTTAAAATCTTTATTGCTTTAAAGTCTGTTTTGTCAGAAACTAGGATTGCAAGCCTTGTTTTCTTCTGTTTTCCATTTGCTTGGCAAATTTTATTCCATCTCTTTATTTTAAACCTATGTGTGTCTTTGCACATGAGAGGGGTCTCTTGAAGACAGCACACTCAAATGTCTTGGCTCTTTATCCAGCTTGTCATTCTGTGTCTTTCAATTGGGGCATTTAGCCCATTTACATTTAAGGTTAATATTGTTATGTGTGAATTTCATCCTGTCATCATGGTGCTAACTGGTTATTTTGCAGACTTGTTTATGTGGTTGCTTTATAGTGTCACTGGCCTATGTATTTCAGTGTGTTTTTGCAGTGGCTGGTAACAGTTTTTCCTTTCTGTATTTAGTGCTTCCTTCAGGAGCTCTTGTAAGGCAGGCCTGGTGGTGATGAATTACCTAAGCATTTGCTTGTCTGGAAAGAATCTTATTTCTGTTTTGCTCAGGAAGTTTTAGTTTGGCTAGATATGAAATTCTGGGTTGGAATTTTTTTCCTAAGAATGTTGAATATTAGCCCCCAATCTCTTCTGGCTTGTAGGGTTTCTGCTGAGAGGTCCCGTTAGGCTGAAGAGATTCCCTTTGTAGATGACCTGGCCTTTCTCTCTGGCTGCCTTTAATATTTTTTCTTTCATTTCAACCTTGGAGAATCTGATGATTGTATGTCTTGGGGTAGATCTTCTTGTGGAGTATCTTACTGGGGTTCTCTGCAATTCCTGCATTTGAATATTAGCCTGTCTTGTTAGGTTGGGGAAATTCTCCTGGATGATATCCTGAAGTACGTTTTCCAACTTGATTCTACTCTCCCTGTCTTTTTCGGGTAACCCAATTAGTTGTAGGTTTGGTCTCTTCACATAATCCCGTATTTCTTGGAGGTTTTGTCATTCCTTTTCATTCTTTTCTCTCTATTCTTGTCTGCCTATTTCAGAAAGACAGTCTTCAATGCTCTGAGATTCTTTCCTCTGCTTGGCCTATTCTGCTATTGATACTTGTGATTGCAATGTGAGGTTCTCATGTTGTGTTTTTCAGCTCCATCAGGTTGGTTATGTTTCTCTCAAAACTGGCTATAAGCTCCTGTGTTGTTTTATCACAGTCCTTAGCTTCTTTGCATTGGGTTACAACATGCCCCTTTAGCTCAGCAAAGTTCATTATCACCCACCTTCCGGGGCCTGCTTCTGTCAATAACGCCATCTCAGCCTCAGCCCATTTCTATTTCTCCCTTGCTGGAGAGGTGCTGTGGTCATTTGGAGAAGAGGCACTTTAACTTTTTGAGTGTTCAGCATTTTTTGTGTTGATTTTCTCATCTCTGCGGGTTTATCAAACTTTGATCTTTGAGGTTGCTGACTTTTCAATGGGGTTTTTATGTGGTTTTTTTTGGTTCATGTTGTTTTTTTATATAGGGTCTCACTTTGTCACCTAGGGTGGAGTGCAGTGGCACAATCTCAGCTCACTACAACCTCTGCCTCACAGATTCAAGTAGTTTTCCCTCCTCAGCCTGCCACCATGCCCGGCTAATTTTTTTTTGTATTATTAGTAGAGATGGGGTTTCACCACATTGGCCAGGCTGGTCTTGAACTCCTGACCTCAGGTGATCCGCCCACCTCAGCCTCCCAAAGTGCTGGGATTACAGGTGTGAGCCACCGCACCTGGCCTGTTACTTTTCTTTTACTAGTCAGGCCACTCTACCACAGGGCCTCTGAGGTTTGCTGGGAGTCTGCTCCAGACCCTAGTTGCCTCAGTTTTTCCTGTACCTGGAGGTATCACCAGCAAGGTCTGTGAAACAGAAAATATGGCAGCCAGCTTCCTCCTCTAAAAGCTTTGTCCCAGGAGGGTACTGACTTGTTGCTGGCCCAAATGCACCTGTAGGGGTGGCTCACCCAGTCAGGAGGAACAGGGTCAGGGACCCACTTCAAGCAGCAGCCTGGCTGCTTTTTGCAGAGTAGGTATGCTGCATTTGGGGGAACTCTTCCTTATCCAGACTGTTTATATTCTCCAAAGCCAGCAGGCTGAAATGGCTGAGTCAACTGAACTACAGAGATGGTGGCCACCCCGCCCCCCCAGGAACTCAGATCCAACTCAGGCAGATTTCCAGCCTGCTGCTGTTGGCTGGCTAGAATTCCAAGCCAGTGGGTCTTAACTTGTGAGGTGCTGTGGAAGTGGGTCTCACAGAATGACACTGCTTGGCTCCCTGGATTCAGCCCTCTTCCGAGGGATTTGTACAAACAGATTTCCCGCCTTGCTGGGGGTCCTGGGGCTGAAGTGTGTGAAACTCCTGGGTCTCTGTGTGTGAATCAGTGGCTCCTCTGCTGAGACTGAACACAACTCTGTGTACTGGACCCCAGGCCCTAGTGGCATGGCTCATGAGGAGATCTCCTGATTATGGGTTGCAAAGATCTGCGGGAGAAGTGTGGTTTCCCAGGCGAGGTTGTACAATCACTCACCATTTCTCTTGCCTGGGGGTGGGGGTTCCTTTGGCTCCACACTGCTCCTGGGTGGGCCATTAACCCCGACCCTCACTTTTCTTCATCCTCTGTGGGTTGTTTGCCTAGTTAGTTCCAGTGCAAGAACCTGAATATTTCAGTTGAAGGTGAATTCACTCACCCCTTTTCTTTCCTCTTCGTGAGTGGCGTGGACCTCAGCTGCTTCTAATCAGCCAATTTGGATCCTCCTGTATTATAATTTTAAATATCTGCACTTAGAACTGAGGCTGCCATACCTCTGCAGATGATGGAGATGAAATTGTAGAGCCCAAGGTCTGCTGGGGTTGGGTTCCTATTGTTGCATGTGGGGCCAGGCCGAAAACCTGCTAAAAAGTAGCAGAGCATCTGCCAGCCCAACTCTGCGGGACAAAGAGGCTGATGACCCCTGCCTGGCGTGCAGACCAGGTAGGCGACACGGGGTGGGGATGGACTGGGGCAGCCTATATTTTAATTTGCAAATGTTTTTATGTTCTCCATTTGTTTCTGTCATGGCATCCTGTTCGTTTCAGAGACGCAGTGTTTCATTTCTGTGAAGGTTTTGTGAAAATGTAATACAGTGATATATTCACAAGGCTCAAATTCTGAAGGTTCAAAAACGAGTCCATAGTGCAAGTCTCCCTCTCAGCACTGGTCCAAAGCCTGCCAGTTTGGCCACCCTTCCCTGGGGCCATTAATGTCACCAGTTCATTCTATAGTGTGGAATATAGTGCACATATACTTTTCTCTCTTTTCCCCACAAGCAGTAGCTACTATACAGAGTTTTGAATCTTTTCTCCATGTAATGATGCATCTTGAAGGATGTCTCATTATTGGGATATAAAGAGCTGCTTCCTTGTTTGTATAGTTGCCCAATATTCTGTTCACATAGATGCACCACCATTTATTTAGCTGGCTTTTATTTATTTATTTACTTATTTAGAGACAGGGTCTCACTCCAGGTGCCCAGGCTGGTGTGTAGTGGCACGATCTTGGCTCACTGTAGCCTCGACCTCCTGGGCTCAGGTGATTCTCCCACCTCAGCCTCCTGAGTAGCTGGGACTATAGGTACATGCCACTACACCCAATGAATTTTTGGTATTTTTGGTAGAGATGAGGTTTCGCCATGTTGCTCCAGCTGGTCTCAAACTCCTG
The DNA here is from genome assembly GCF_001698545.2 of Rhinopithecus bieti. Taxonomy (NCBI): domain Eukaryota; kingdom Metazoa; phylum Chordata; class Mammalia; order Primates; family Cercopithecidae; genus Rhinopithecus; species Rhinopithecus bieti. The sequence continues at coordinate 994,122 of NW_016821943.1, read as the reverse complement.
GACTCAAGCAATGTGCCAATCTGCCCACCTTAGCCTCCCAAAGTGCTGAGATTACAGGTGTGAAACACTGTGCCAGGCTATTTAACTGGCTTTCCAATGGTTAATTCACAAAATTTTACTATCACAAACAAGGCTGATATAAAAAATTACAAGATAACATTTCACATTTCTGAGGAAGGAGCATTCCTATTTCTCCTGGGCATGAACTGGGAGCCCTTCCCGGGGCTCCCGGGACACGCTGGCTTGCACTGTGACTTTGCCACTGCAGGCTGTAAGATTTCCATCTTCCCTACTCTGCAAAGTCAGGTCCCACTCACTGTTTCATTTCCCAGCTTCCAAACATTGCTGCTATCCCTCATCTTTCATGGGCTGTTTTCCCATTCTTTGTTCTTATGGATTTAAATGTTTAAAAAATTCCTTCACTGTCATTGTGTTCAGGGCATTCAGGGAATAAAAATAAATAGATATATTCAGTCTGCTATCTTCAATTTGAAGTTTCTAATCCCTTGCTTTTACAACTTCTCTAGGTTGTATTATTTGTTTTTTTCCGGAAATGTGACAATGGCTCAGTTTGGATGTGAGGTTTTCATCTCTGTGCAATGGGGGAACACTCATCAGCAGATGTAGGCAGGGGATGCTCAGACGCTCCACCTGAAGGCATGGATTGCTAAGGTTGGTCTCTATCATGGACTTTTATTGTTCTCCAATCACATTTAGTATGAAATGTAACACAATATTCTAAATTCAAAATTAATTTTTTTTTTCCTGACAGGAAATTGAAACTTGATGGCTAGGTTAAAAAAAAAATAAGGAAAAGACAATAATCAACATGGCTTGATGAGGGAGGTCTGAATCAGAGCAAGCTCTTTTTGATAGTCACAGGTTAAAACAAGCCCACAAAAAAACAGCAGGTCACACAGGCAACGGGCTCCCAGACTGCAATAGTGACAATTCCCACAACATTCAGCATCGAGGAGACCTTTTCGGGATTACAATAGTCCATCAGAGGTGCAAAATTTTACAAGGGCCAGTGACTGGAGTGCCCCCAAAAGGAGGGGCCCAGACAAGTTGGAAATACTTAGTCTGGGTGCAAGAGGACGTAGGGAGCCCCAACAAGAGTTTTCAGATATGTGAAGGGCCTGAATAAGGAGAAAAGCTCCTTCTAGTTGGCACCAGCAGTCACACTTAAGCTTCTTGGACATCACAAACCCCAGCACACACACACATGACCACAAATGGAACTGAGCAGGCCGTGCTCACCATTGATGTAATTATTTACCTACGCATCACAACTAATACAAACACCTCAGAAGACAACACTGACTCTTATCACAAGCAATCCCTCTGCTATTTCCTACTCTATTCTAGTGTGTTTACTTCAATCATTACTGTGACCCACTCTAAAGTGCTCACAGTCCAGCACAGATCACACCCACAGCACAGACTGCTCCACTGGAAAAAAAACAGGTTGTGCTTTAGGATTCTAAGGGGGTAGGTGGAATCCCAGGAGGGAATGGGAAGTCCCAGAGGCAGTGGGCAGCTCTGGTCGGGCAGGAGGCAGTGGGGAATCCAGGGAGGCGGGAGGCAGTCCCAGGAAGCAGTGGGCCCCATGATATGGAGGATATTCACACCTGTGTCAGAGAAGGACAAAAGAAGAATTTCCCCACTGAGTAAGAGGTTGGATTGGATGATATGCAAAGCCCCTCTTCCAAATCGAGGACCTTACTCATCAGGACAAAAATTTACCAACATCTATAAGAACAAACCCCACCAGGTTGCAGAATACCTCCCCTGTCCTGTTCTCACCCCTCCCTTCCCCACTGGCCTACCTGAAACACGAGTACACCCATGTGGGAAACCGCCAGTTGAATCTTGGTTCCTTCCCTGTCAGAAGCCATGTGAAATCTGATGCCATACATTTCCAACTTTCGAGCAACTTCGAGCACCTGGAAATCCGACTCAGCAGGTGTCTGGCCCCTGTAATGAAAAACAGGAGAACCACACACTACAAACACTTGATTTCTGAAAGAGCCAAAATGCATTATGGAAGTGACCAGGAAAACCAACAATGAAGGCTTTTCGTGTCTAGAGGACAGATCTTTCACTGTCTGTATGTTTAGCCACTACAAAAACACGATACCACATGTGCAGGCCAAAGACACCCTCAGTTTTCTTCTATTCTGTAACTACTTTGGAATGGGGAGAATGCTTTCTTTGCATACATTAGCTACTCAGCCTTACATCTGTTCCATAGTGACAAGGTTATACACAAACACTACTGGCAAAGACAAATTTTAAATCGGAAGAAATACCACACAGGGCCGGGCACAGTGGCTGACGCCTGTAATCCCAGCACCTTGGGAGGCCGAGGTGGGTGGATCACCTGAGGTCAGGAGTTCGAGACCAGCCTGGACAACATGGTGAAACCCCGTTTCTACTAAAAATACAAAAATTAGCCAGGCACGGTGGTGGAGTTTGCAGTGAGCTGAAATCATGCAACTGTACTTCAGAATGGGTGACAGAGTGAGACTCCATCTCTAATAATAATAATAATAATAATAATAATAATATGAAAAAGAAAGAAAATGAGTGTGATGAGATAGTAGTGTTATCTACAGTATTTCTTTTCTTTTTTTTTTTTTGGAGTCTCACTCTGCAGCTCAGGCTGGAATGTAATGGTGCAATCTCAGCTCACTGCAACCTCTGCCTCCCAGGTTCAAGTGGATTCTCCTGCCTCAGCCTCTGGAGTAGCTGTGATGACAGGCGTGAGCCACCACGCCCAGCTAACTTTTTGTATTTTTAGTAGAGACGGGGTTTGCCATGTTGGCCGGGCTGGTCTCAAACTCCTGACCTCAGGTGATCCACCCACCTTGGCCTCCCAAAGTGCTGGGATTACGGGCATGAGCCACTGCGCCCGGCCAACTCCTTTTCATTTTAAAAAAATACTTTTTACTATCTGAAACATTTGTGTCTTATAAACCCATTTTATCACTCGCTCACTCACTCGCTCGCTCACTCACTCATTTAGAGACAGGGTCTCGCTCTGTTGCCCAGGCTGGAGTGTAGTGGCATAATCTTGGCTCACTGCAAGCTCCGCCTCCCAGGCTCAAGTGATCACTCCGCCTCAGTCTCCCGAGTAGCTGAGACCACAGGCACACACCACCACAGTTGGCTAATTTTTTGTAGAGACAGGGTTCTGTCATGTTGCCCAGGGTGGTCTTGAACTCCTGGACTCAAACGAGTCGGCCTCTCAAAGTGTTGGGATTACAGGCATGAGCCACTGTGCCTGGCTTTTTTCTGCAGTTTCAAAGATCTAAAAGCAATGGGATACAGTCAAGAAAAGCACTTCTTTAATATCCTATTCAGTGATTATAAAGGTGTTTTCAGTGGATCACTGAAGAACCATGAGAATCACAAGACAAGGTAAAAATTGTATAATAATTAAAATAAAGGTACAATATTGTCTTAAAAAAAAACCCTAAAGAACTATTAAAAGAAATCAGATGTGCAATGAAGCTGTGATGATTGTGATAAACTCTCAAATTAACATACTGAAGGCCTACGATGTGGAGCAGAGCTTCCTGCTTCCTGGCTTATTCGGGAAGAGCTCAACTGTATTCCCATATGAAGCAGACCACATGACTCACCCTTCTCTTACTGGTTTTGTAGGGTTTTTAGCAGATACACGTGCACATGTAAGCACACACACACGCACATGTGCAAGTACACATAACCACAGTATACAACATACACAGGAACACACATCAACACACAGGAACATAGGAGCCACACAAACACAATGCATGCATAGGAACACATATAACACACATGCACATACGACCACACAGCCACACATGTATGTACACAGAACACACCCAGACACACACACAGAACTACCCTGAGGGTCCAGTTCTTTCTTCCACAAGCAGGTTTCTCAACATAAGCGCCCAAAAATGTTGTCACTGTCTCCTCACTGCACTTTCAGTGTACTTGAACCTAGAATTCACCCTCAACACTCACTGAAAATGCTGAAGGCGATGCATTGCCACACTGCCAAGCTCAGAAACCTGCTCCTGTGCCTACCTCCCCAGGCCTGGTAGTCTCCACACAAGGGGCTGTGGCCACTATCCTAAAAGATGCTCTCTTGGCACCTGTGCCCTTCCATGCCTTTGGCTGCTGAAGGCTTCTGTGGGTGCCTCCTCCTGCACTCGGCCTCTCAAATGTCAGTTCTTCAGGGGTTCATCCTGGGCTCTTCTCCCTTCCTGACCTGTATCTGTCCTCTGCCTAGCTGATTTCACCCATTGCACAGGTTAACCTGGCCTACGTGCTGACAACCCTCTCCCCAGCATCCCAAACCCACCCATCCACTAGGGACTGTCCGTCAGGTTGGACAGTTCACAGCACAATGCTCAGTTCTCCCTTCCTCATGACCAGCCCCTGCTGTGTGTCTCAGCAGGGAGAGACTGTCCCCAACCCTAGGAACACAGACTGAACCAGTGACCGTTTCCTGCTGGGATGGCACATAACACTAGGAGAGGGCCCTTAGCTCCATGGGTCAAGGTCTGGATGTGACAATCAGAATAGCTGTACCTTCCTCGCTACCAGCCAGAATAATGGCAACACTTGAAAGAGACAAAGCCAAGGGTACCCGGGAGAACAGAGCAGGAGCTCTACCCGCACTGCCCTGCATGGAGGCCTCCTCAAGGTCAGATCAGGTGAATGGATGAGAAGCAACGACTTAAACACACAAGATGCCCCACACCGTCATGTCTGAGAGGGAACTCTGCACACACTGTCTCACCGTATGTACGATGGGGTAAAGCCGTGCATGCCATGAGATGGGTTTGAGGATCACACACACATGCTTGTAAGAGCTGTCTGTAATGTCTGTAGTTGCCACCATGGCCTCTCCAGTATTAGCTGGCACTTCCACCTCCAGCCCTTGACCCAATGTGTCCATGCCACGCTGGACCCTCCCTCTCCCCCTCCCTTCCCAGGCTGGTGCTTTGCTTGGAATGCTTCCTTCCTGGCTCTGCCCGCCTACGTCCTCCCACGAGCCTCCTTGAGTCTCGCCTCAGCCTTCTTTCAGCTCGTAGTGTGTGAGCGATGCTCTTGCTACACTGCACACATTCTCATCTGTAGAAATGGATTTGTATATCTCATGACTGCCATGCTGTCCGGCACACACAAGGCAATCCCCTGCACACACAAGAGATCCCCCACACTGGGAGTGGTGAGGTGTACGAAATGCACACCGTCTTATAGGGTAAGATAAAATCTGTACAGGTAGGCATCTCAGTCTGTGCTGTTCAAACCAACTCCCCAGTGCTGACAGCAGTGGTGGATGCATCGTTGGCACTCATACTCTGAAGGTGTGAAAGGGCAGCTGCCAGCAAGTCCCAGTAGAGCCTTAATGACACACATGAACATACATGATCTGACAAACCTGGATCTCAAAAGGATGTGTCACAAAGGCAAGGCTAAGTCCTCCTGACTCACTTTCACCAGCTGAGTGCTCCCCTTTGGTGACTAAAGTTCCCACCCACCTGGGCCAGAGCCCACAGCGCTTTCCCATACTGTTCTTCAATCCTTTTCCCCTTAGCTAGCACTCTTTCTCTACGTCTCTACCACTTCCATCCAGAAAAACCCACCAGTGTCAAGTCTCAGAGAAATCAAAACAAGACGAGATGAAGGACATGGGTGCCAGGTGATTCCTAATGCTCTGACACAGGCAGACACTGTCAGCCTCACACAGTCCGCTCCTAAGGACATGGGTGCCAGATGATTCCTAATGCCCTGACACAGGCAGACACTATCAGCCTCACACAGTCCCCTCCTCCTCCACCACAGCACAGTGTCTTCCCCGCAGAGGACTCTTCCTGCCACACTGCAGAGACACTGCAGCAGCTGAGACCCCCACAACAGCCACCCCATCCTGCTCAGTAGCATCTGCCTCCCCTAGGCCCTGATGTCTTTTTCAGCACCATTTTTTTTTTTTTTTTTTTTGAGATGGAGTCTCGCTCTGTTGCCAGGCTGGAGTGTGCAGTGGTGCAATCTTGTCACACTGCAACCTCCACCTCCTGGGTCCAAGCGATTCTCCTGCCTCAGCCTCCCGAGTTGCTGGGATTACAAGCGCCTTCCATTAGCTCGGCTCATTTTTTCGTATTTTTAGTAGAGATGGGGTTTCACTATGTTGGCCAGGCTGGTCTCAAACTCCTGACCTCAGGCAATCCACCTGCCTCAGCCTCCCAAAGTGCTGGGATTAACAGGCGTGAGCCACCATGCCCGGCTTCTTCCAGCACCTTCTAAAGCAGCACATCATGCAGGTGTGAAGGTGCTTCAGACCAGGGCTGCAGCTTCTGTGTGTCTGCCAAGCTGTCTCTGGCGGCAGCGGCACACCCTGAGGCTGAGCAACGGTCCTTAGGTTAGAATCTTGCAAAAGTCATGACAACAGTCCTTTCTCATTACACACTCTTTAGTCATTCCTGTGGTGACAACGTATCGACAGACAATTGTGATGACTTACACGTGCTTCCGATGGAATTCTAGTATCTTCTCAAGGCAGTGCTGCTGGCCAGGCAAATACTCGTTGGCTTTGAGGTGCTCTCGGTCCAGCATTTCATCGTAATCTCCTATTTCCGCTGAGATAGGATAAGAGTCAGTAATTCTAATGTTTAAGTAAACTACAAGCATTTGTACATGTCACTGCATACATTAAAAGTAAAAAAAAAAATTATCCCGAATTTGTAGCAAAATAATACATCCCTAAAAAGGCAAGATTTTGTGTTTTATTTTTCCAAATATTTTATGCTGTTAAAAGGCAAATATAACGAGAAGTAAAGAGGATTTCTTGAAGAACAAAGGCCTGATGAGTAACTCCAGGGAGGCAAACATTGAATGATGAGTTTAATGTGTTTATTATTATTTTGACACAAGGTCTCCTTCTGTTGCCCAGGCTGGAGTGCAATGTGCGATCACCACTCAATGCAGCCTCAACCTCCCGGGCTCGGGCAATCTGCCTGCCTCAGCCTCCTAAGTAGCTGGGACTGTAGGTAAGCACCACCATGCCCAGCTAATTTTTGTATTTTTTGTAGAGATAAGGTTTTGCCACATTGCCCAGGCTGGTCTCAAACTCCTGGACTTAAGCAATCCTCCTGTCTTGGCCTCCCAAATGTGCTGGAAGTATGGCATGAGCCACTGCACCTGGAGTATTATTATTTTTAAACCACACCTTAAACCTAAGTTGTCTCAAGATTATCATGATCAGGATGAAGTATTTTATTTATTTTAGGATAACGTATTTTAAGTGATTTTTTCCTTCAGACCTTCTCAAATTTCTTGATGAATAATGTCTCTTTCTAATTTCATGTATTTTAAGGCCACAATGTCTTAATAACATAAAGTCCAACAATTTAAAACAATATGCTTTTATTTTTAGACAATCTCATATTCACAGAGAAGTTACAAGCACAGTACAAGAGTTTTTCCTCCTTTGAGCAATTTGGGAGTGACCTGCTAACATGTTACTTGCCATACTTCAGTATGGACTTTCTATAAGCTAGGACATTTGATACAGTTTGGCTGTGTTCCCACCCAAATCTCATCTTGAATTGTAACTCCACAAGTCCCACATATAGTGGGAGGAATCTAGTGGGAGGTAACGGAACCATGGGGGCGGATCTTTTCCGTGCTGTTCTCGTAATAATGAGTAAGTCTCGTGAGATCTGATGATTTTACAAGGAGTAGTTTCCCTGTACAAGCTCTCTCTTGCTGCCGCCACATGTCTCTATCAGCAGTGTGAAAATGGACTAATACAATATTCTTACCTGCAGCCTTGTAAAACTACCCAGATCAGGAACACGGCCATGATCTGAGGCTCCATCCCAGATGTGGACCCTAGTCATATTCTACCAACTGCCCAATTATGTTTTTTACAGCAAAAAGATCTGGTTCAGTCATACGTTGCATTTGTTGCCATGTGTCTACCTGAGAAGTCTTTCAGCCAAATGAATAAGAACCAAAGTCACTTTGAAAACTTTTATTAATCAACATGTCCCCTGGTGGAGGACAGCAAACCCGTAATGAAATTTATTATTTGAAGAAGGTATGTCTGGGGAAGGACCAAGGAAGCTGCAAATAACCTATACACTTACTAATTCCTAAAATTTTGGACACTTTCCATGTCATATTTCCTGCATGCAAATTTCAGAAACGTTAGTTCTGTGCTAGGAAGCTGTGGTCCCACCCCTAGGCCAGGAGCAATGTGGGTATTTGTTTTTCTATTCCCATTGCTGGGGGCTCGGCAAGGTCCCAGAACCTCCTCTTACACTTCTCATAGTTTATTTTTGAAGTAACTATAATTCTTCATACAGTTCTGAACCATCTCTTGATCTGTGTGAGATACTGAAGAAATGTCTTCTTTTTCCTTCATGGCTAACGCTTAACTAATCTGAGAGGGCTGTAACTTTTATCCCAGTGAGGCCCTTTCCAGGGTTTGCTGAGAGTTTGGTTTGTATTCTGACTCAGACTGAATATGCATTGCTGGTAAAATGTACAAAAACATAAATGACAGACAACCCAAAAGAAGGAATGTGGCTACAGATTTTGGCCTTGGCCTGTGTTTGCTATGTGGAAACTATTTGCCTCAAGGAGTTCCACTTTATAGAAGTTAACCTTTAGCTTATAAAAAATATTGAAATTGAAACGCCACATTCTATGGGCAGGCTCATTAACTAGGCACGCACATCAGCAACTAACTGCAGTTCTGAGCGTGGGTACATCTGTGCCGTGGTCAGGGCATGCTCCCTGCTAGCAGGGAGATACTCACACTGCAGAAGATGGGACGTGAGAAGGGCTGCTGTGGTGTCAGCACAGGTCAAACGCTCTTCCAGCAGGTCCCTCTTAAGTTGCAAGGCAAACAAGTATCTAGAAGAGAGTTCAAAATAAGACACAGATCAACTCCAAACGTTCTCTTGAATGTAACACAGACATGTCTCCACAGCAAGACAGCAAATGAGCCCTGGGAAGTGGCAGTGACCCAACAGTGAGCAAAATGCAAGGCGGTCACGAAACAGCAAAGTCACAAAAGGTCTTTCATGAAACAAACAGTCACCAAGCAAAGGTCAGATGACAAACCAACTCAGCAGACTGAGTCACACACATGGGAGAGTGCACAGAAAGTGCTGAATACACTGAGGCACTCTGATGCCAACAATAAAAAAAAGAAATTGGCCGGGGGTGGTGGCTCACTCCTGTAATCCCAGCACTCTGGGAGGCTGGGGTGGGTGGATCACCTGAGGTCAGGAGTTCGAGACCAGCCTGACCAACATTGTAAAACCCTGTCTCTACTAAAAGTGCAAAAACCAGCCGGGCACGGTGGTTAACGCCTGTAATCCCAGCTACTCGGGAGGCCGAGGCAGGAGAATCGCCTGAACCCGGAGGTAGACGTTGCAGTGAGCTGAGATCACGCCACTGCACTCCAGGTTAGGCAACAAGAGCAAAACTCTGTCTGGAAAAAAAAAAAAAAAAAAAGAAATAGCTTTCTCAGGCATATCATCTATCCATATAATTACACATCTGCAGCCATACCTTCAAGGAGGGAAGGTCACAAATTCACATTACTTCTGTTAGCCACACAAAACTGCACTCACAATTTTGGATGAAACAGGAGAAATATCCAATGAAAACACAGCTTAAAGCAAGGTTGTAAAATTTTTTAACAGATTGATAATATCTGGTCTTGGCTAGGATCTGAGAAACAGGCACTTTTGAATACCATTAGTGAGAATGTAATGAGAGAAGGCAATTGAAAATATTTATATGTTCATTTATTCCATCAGCAAATAATTACTGAGCGTGAATTATGTTCTAGGTACTGTTCTGGGAGCTGGAAATGCAACGGTAAGCAAGACCAACTCCCTGCCCCCAGTGGAATTCATGCCCCAGTGCACACTATTAAAATTTACTACATTCTCTTAAAATTCAGGATGTACATACCCTTTAACAACAATTCCATTTCTACAAACTTTCCTAGAGTAATATTCCCATAGTTCTCAAAGGTGTGTGAACAATGTTTCTTTGCAGCATTAGAGAAAAACTGGAAATATGGATGAATATGAGAATGATTAAATTATGTTACAGCCTAATTTAGTATATTTTTATATACAATATGGAAAATGTCCACAGCATGCTTAATAAGTGGGGGGAAAATCAACTTACTGTTCAATATGTATCATTTGATATTGTTTTATAACATGTATAATTTCTTTAAAGTTCTTACAGCTGTGTGTTTATTGTACATCTATGCTTTCATCTGAAAGATACGTACTTACGTGGAGAATAAGGTGCTGGGTAAGCGGAGAACTTCTACTTTTTACTTATCTTTGTTTACTTATTTTTTTTGAGACAGGCTCTCACTCTATTGCCTAGGCTGGAGTACAGTGGCACTACCACAGCTGACTGCAGCCTTGACCTCCTGGGCTCAAGTGTATCAGCCCAGTGCCTGGGCTCAAGTGCCTGAGCCTCCAGAGTAGCTGGCACCACAGGTGCACACCACCATGCCTGGCTTATTTTTTGATATTTTGTAGAGATGAGGTCTCCCCATGTTGCCTAGGCTGGTCTTGAACTCCTGAGCTCAATCGATCCTCCCACCTTGGCCGCCTGAAGTGCTGGGATTACAGGTGTAAGCCATTGCACCTGGCCCTTAGCTTTATTTGGAAAAAAAATTCTTTTACCACAAACATGTATGTTTTTATAACAGAAAAAAGAATCCTCCACATAAATACGGGGGAGAAAGGAGTAACTATAACACTGAGTTACCAGCATGAGTCCCAGAACTTGAGACCTAGGATCCTGAATTAGGGGACACTTTGTTATCCATCATTTTCAGATATCTATCTATCTATCTATCTATCTATCTATCTATCTATCTATCTAGATCTATCTATATATATATATTTAAAAGTGATTCCCTCAAGAGACTTTTTTGGGTAAATGCCAGGCATTTAATACACTATTAAGATCTATGGTCACGCATAAAAATACTTTTTGCCACCTTTGGAGTTTAGTTTCCTAAACCTTTAAAAATAAGAGGCTGAACTAATATGGTCTCTCCATTTCCTTGAAGTTGACATTCTATGATTTTGTGCTGTTAAAATGACATGCAGAAACCTTTAAAAGAGAGTTCACAAGACATCTGATTCATTTATGAGTACACTTTTAGCCAGAAGGCAAAAAAGTTATTGATACCACTACAACATCATAGTTCTTTTATATCTCACCTTGGGTTTTCAGTTGGTTTTTAGATTATTCCTCTATTCTTCATAATATAATTGATACGCAAACAAATACAAAAAAATACAAAGAAAAACCTTGCATTACCTTACTGTCCAGATGAAACAACTGTTAACATTTTCTTTTTTTTGAGACAGAGTTTCACTCTTGTTGCCCACGCTGGAGTGCAATGCGCAACCTCAGCTCACTGCAACCCTGCAACCTCTGCCTCCTGGGTTCAACAGATTCTCCTGCCTCGGCCTCCCAATTAGCTGGGATTAAAGGTGCCTGCCACCATGTCTGGATAATTTTTTTTTTTTTTTTGGAGACAGAGTCTCGCTCTGCCGCCCAGGCTACAGTGCAGTGGTGTGATCTTGGCTCACTGCAAACTCCGCCTCGCGGGTTCACGCCATTCTCCTGCCTTAGTCTCCTGAGTAGCTGGGACTACAGGGGCCCGCCACCATGCTTGGCTAATTTTTTGTATTTTCACTAGAGACGGCGTTTCAAAACCGTGTTAGCCAGGATGATCTCCATCTCCTGACCGCGTGATCCGCCTGCCTTGGCCTCCCAAAGTGCTAGGATTACAGGCATAAGCCACCGTGCCCAGCCAATTTTCTTTGCATTTTTAGTAGAGACGGGGTTTTGCCACGTTGGCCAGGCTGGTATTGAACTCCTGACCTCAGGTAATCTGCCTGCCTTGGTCTCCCAAAGTGCTGGGATTACAGGCGTGAGCCATCACACCCTGCCATCTTTAGATCGTTCCTATAAAGAATCGATCTTTAATTCAAAATAGTAGCACAAAAGAAGTGACCCAAAATATTTCTGCTCCATAAATTCCTAAGGACTAACACACTGGGTACTTCTACCCATTAAGTATATTTTGTGATAAAGAAGAGTACATATGAGTAAAATCCATCCCTGAGAACCTTCTGAACATGCATAAGTCTATGTTTATTTGGAAAATGTAAGTTCAACATGACCCTGACATCTCATTCCATTTGTCATTTTCAGATTTGTACTGTAAACCTTACATTGAACTCTTATTCACATGTGTCTGTGCACGGGTCAATTGCTAACATGCTTCCTTTAACCACTCTACATTCATGACCACTTTTCTGTGTATATTAGGCTCACTCATTCTTTCAATGAGCCAGGTGCTGTGGGAGATAACAGGTGAATACAAGATTCCTGCTGACAACAGCTTCAGCTCTGCGAGCTCTTTACCGTGTATATTCTTCTTGTAGCTGACCAGGATCAGGTGGAAAAAATTTCACAGCTAGGCGAAGCACCACATTCTTTGGCCCTATAACAAAAAAATTTAAACTTCACAAATAAATAAGGTCAATCTTTCCATTTATTCTCTTTTCATATATTACTGCATAACTGAGGTCATGCTTCCAAGTGGACTGTTACAGCAAATCTTTTCAAATAATATGATATTAAGAAATTTCTGCCCAGGTGTGGTGGTGTGCACCTGTAATCCCAGCCCTTTGGGAGGCTGAGGTGAAAAGAAGGCTTGAGGCCAGCAGTCTGAGGCTGCAGTGTGCTACCACTGCACCACTGCACTCCAGCCTGGGCAGGAGGTGAGACCCTGTCTCCGAACGAAAGACAAAAGAAAAAACAAAGAAGCATTTCCTGTATATGAATTTGAGTCCCAAGTACCAATCACATACGTATAGAATTTTTACATCTTCTGCATTAAGCAGGGATTACTCAAGGAAGCCTTAAAAACAAGCAGGAAATTGCACATTAAAATATTTAAATAGGCCGGGTGCAGTGGTTCACATCTGTAATCCCAGCACTTTGGGAGGCTGAGGCTGGCGGATCACTTGAGCCCAGGAGTCTCAGACCAGCCTAGGCAACATGGTGAAATCCCATTTCTACCTGCCCCCCTCTCCCCACCAAAAAAACCCCAAATTAGCCAGATGTGGTGGTGCATGCCTGAAGTCCCAGCTACTTGGGAGGCCAAGGTGGGAGGACTGCTTGAGCTCAGAAGGCAGAGGCCGCAGTGAGCTGAGATCGCATCACTGCACTCCAGGCTGGGTGACAGAATGAGACTCTGCCCAACCCGCCACACACAAACATGCTTGCACGCTCTCTCTCTCTTTCTATATATATATATATATATACACACACACACATACATATATATAGAGACAGAGATACATTTTTTTCCCTAGTTTGTTTATTTATTTATTTATTTATTTGAGACAGAGTCTTGCTCTGTCACCCAGGCTGGAGTGTAGGGGGGCGATCTTGGCTCACTGCAAGCTCTGCCTCAGGCTCCCGAGTAGCTGGGACTACAAGTGCCTGCCACCACGCCTGGCTAATTTATATTTTTAGTAGAGGCGGAGTTTCACCCTGTTAGCCAGGATGGTCTTGATCTCCTGATCTCGTGATCTGCCCGCCTCGGCCTCCCAAAGTGCTGGGATTACAGGTGTGAGCCACCGCGTCCGGCCCCCAGTTTATGTTTTAGGGAAAAAAGTGATAAATGAAAAGTTTTAAAAAAAAGTTTATGTGTTTACACTTTTTTTTTTTTTTTTTTGAGATGCAGTCTCACTCTGTTGCCTAGGCTGGAGTGCAGTGGCACGATCTCGGCTCACTGCAACCTTCCAGGCTCAAGCGATTCTCCTGCCTCAGCCTCCTGAATAGCTGAGATTATAGGCATGCACCATCACGTCCAGCTAACTTTTGTATTTTTAGTAGAGACAGGGTTTCGCCATGTTGGTCAGGCTGGTCTCGAACCCCTGACCTCTGGTGATCTGCCCGCTTGGGCCTCCCAAATTGCTAGAATTACAGGCATTAGCCACCACAACGGGCCAGTATAAGTAGTAGTAATAAAAAAAAATTATTTTTGAAATCTGATTATTGTAAAGGTACATTATCTTAGTTTATCAGTATAAAACAATTCATTTTGTTTTCTTTCCTCAGAGATCCTTGTTCTGATATAACAAAGTTATTTCTACACCTTTTTCTTCAATTTATAATAGTAATACAAAAAATTATGGGTGACTCAACTATAGACTTCATCGACACAATTATAGAAGAACTGAGAAGTGCTATTATTTGTCTTAATTTTAAAAATTTAATAAGTAGACAAATGAAAATAATTATCTTGAGACTGAGGTGGGAAGACAGCTTGAACCCAGGAGGTTGAGGCTACAGAGAACTCTGTCGGCACCACTATACTCCAGCCTGGGCAACAAATAGCGAGACCCTGTCTCAGAAATAATAATTGTTATTATTATATTCACAGTTACGATTATGTTTATAACTGTAAAACAGTATCAACTATTTTATTAAAAGCTATTTAAAAGGAGAATCTCAATGTCTTTTCACAATCAAGGGAGAAACTGCAGTTATTTTTGCATATTGGCCAAAAATTAAGATGGTATCAAACAGCATATGCTCTTATATCCAAATGTGAAGCAAGTCGCCTAGAATCTTCTGAGTTAAATTTACTAAAACTAAACAGCAAAATGACTTCCAAGTTTATCTGCTGTTGGTGATCACTTCCTGCTAACCATACATGGTAGTGACAATGAACATTTGAACATGTCTTTTAAACATTCCAGGACAAAGCATCTTAAACAAACAGATTTTGAAGAGTTAAACCAAGGACTTACTTCGTATTTGCCTAATGATGGGTTTCATAGGTTCAAGCCAAATCTAAAGAAGGGTTAACAGAAGAAATCCAATCTATTAAATAATGTCTCTATTTAACAAATATGCCATAAAACAAAATGGTTATAATTAGATAAATTTTATGTCAGGAAAATTCTGACTCTACCCCCCTCTTAAAAGTTGAATCCTGATAAAACAAACTGTACAAGAAGCACAGCAATGCCTGCTTTGGGAAACCTGGGAAGACATTAAAATTGCTGTATTATACTGGATACCTCCATTCAGTTGCTGCCATGCACAGAATGGGTCCCAATAATTATTTGTGGGAATTTGTTAACACCAAACAAATATTTGGTACTACTGCATTTGTGAACAAACTGATGAGAGCGCTTCTGTAAAAAAGAGGTACGTCATGTCACCAGAACAGGAAACTTGGATAAATCCGGTTGCACTGCCAAGGGTATCTGAAAGGCTGGACAGAACTTAATAACGCTGACATGCTTTTTGAACTAAAGGGTTGATGTATGGTTCTTTAAAACAGTTCTATCTATAAATATTAATACTCCACACTTTTTAAGGTTGCATCTATTAAGTAAAATGAGGCATAACTGGTTAAGTTTGCTACAAATCCATTTTCAAAATGATTTTCATACAGGATGTATTAGAAGTTGCTTTTATCACTTTTAAGAGAGTTTCCTTGGCACATATGCTAACGACAGAATAAATTTAGGGAGGGTGTGAATTCAGGCTTGGATTAAAGGCAAATATATTATCTACAGCTAACAATAATATATTTTAATAGCAAAAAATATTTGATACTGATGATGTGACAATTATAAAAGATCTTGCGGGTATCATCACAGCAGGCCCGAAGGCTCCATGCCTGGGCACATCATAAGCATCCTACTACATGCCTAGGGCCTGTTTCCCTAACAAATCAAAGCACTTACCCAGTAGGACTGAGTATTTTGAAACTCCAACCCGAAGTAGTCACATTCTACCAGATTCAAACGCTTCCACAGTTGTGTCAGTAATATCTGGCCATCGCATTTAGGCTGTGCAGAGAGAAGTGGGAAAAATAACAAGGACTGAATGACTAAACAGCAAGGGTTTATGAAAACTGTGCATAAAACTACTTTCCCACACACAAAACTTTATTTGTTGCTTCACTTTGTCTTCCAGTGTATAACGAAGATTTATAAGCTATACAAAAAAAAAAGAGTGTGAAGCATTTGTGCTCAGAAACTGGCAACAAAATAAAGCTAAAAAATTCCTTCCATTTTACATTTAGTGTGTTTTCAGTCCTATTTCTTTGTAACTTTAGGCTATAGAAACCATTTCTAGTTTTAGTAAATATTTTATCAAATAATTTTGATATTTACACCAGGTGTGGTGGCTCATACCTATAATCCCACTCATTTGAGGCTGAGGTGGGTGGACCGCTTCAGCCCAGGAGTTTGAGACCAACATGGGCAATACAGTGACACCTCGCCTTTACCCAAATTAAAAAATTAGCCGAGCACAGCGGCGCCAACCTGTATTCCCAGCTACTCAGGTGGCTGAGGTGTGAGGACTGCTTGAACCTGGGAGAAGGAGGCTGCAGTGAGCCATGATCATGCCACTGTACTTCAGCCTGGGTGACAGAGTGAGACCTTTTCAAAAAAACATAATTTTAATATTTACTAACAAGCTAAAGTCTTAGAGTCTTCGTTTATATAAGATCCCAGTAAATAATTATTTGATCAATCGGAAATTACAAAGAGTAAAAAAAAACATATTATTTGGTAGTATTTCACATCAATGAGAAGAACTGTTCATAAAGGAGGTGGGACAACTGACTTTCCCAGTAAGGAAAAGAATGGGCTGAGCGCAGTGGCTCATGCCTGTAATCCCAGCACTTTGCGAGGCTGAGACGGGAGAATTTCTTGAGTACAGGAGTTCAGGATAAGCCTGGGCAATATGGCAAAACACTGTCTCCACCAAAAAAAATAAAAAAAAAAAGCTGGGTGTAGTGGCGTGCACCTGTAGTCCCAGCTACTCAGGAGGCTGAGGTGGGAGGATCACCTGAGTCCAGGAGGCAGAGGTTGCAGTGAGCTGAGATTGTGCCACTGCATTCCAGCTTGGGTGACAGAGTAAAACTCTGTTTCAAAAAAAACAGAAGAAGAAAAATGGAAATAGAATTTTACTGTACATCACTCACAAAAATAAATTCCAGTGGACCTCAAGACCAGAATTAAACAAGAGAACAATCTCTATAATCTTGGGAAAGGTAAAGTCTTCCTAAGCATAGCAAAAAGGAAAGATGGACAGACTTGACTCAAATAAAAGTGAAAAACATCTGAACAGAAACACATTTAACAAAGTTATCTAGAATCACACTGGAAAAAGTTACAATGTTTTATTTTGCTCTTATTAGATGAAGATGTACAAATGGCTATTATGCATTTAAAAAGATACTAAATTTCTCTAATAATAAAACAGTAAGACATTTTTCATCCATCGGTTAGAATGATGATGTCAATACTGGAGTGTCTGTGAGAAACAGCCACTTTCACAGAGTACCGGAAAGAATGTAAGTTCATGTGACCTGTGGGGGGATCATGTGAAAATACCTTTCAAAATGTAAAGTGTGTGTTTACCTTTGCCCCAGCAATTCTACTTCTACAACTTTTTCCTACAGACATTTTCATACAACTGTACAGACCTAAACATGTTAAGGGCAAATTCAGTAAAGAATTGGTAAAATAGGCCGGGCGCAGTGGCTCATGCCTGTAATCCCAGCACTTTGGGAGGCTGAGGTGGGTGGATCACCTGAGGTCAGGAGGTCGAGACCAGCCTGGCCAACATGGCAAAACCTTGTCTCTACTAAAAATAGAAAAATTAGCCGGGTGTGGTGGCACACGCCTATAATCCCAGCTACTCAGGAGGCTAAGGCAGGTGAATAGCTTGGGAGGCGGAGGTTGCAGTGAGCCGTAAGCCAAGATTGCGCCATTGCACTCCAGCCTGTGCGACAAGAGTGAAACTCCGTCTCAAAAAAAAAAAAAAGAATTGGTAAAATAAATAATGACATATCCATAATGGGCAACTATGCAACCCTTAAAAAGAACACAGAACTCTCTATGTCTTATCATTGAAAAAAGTCTACAACACACAGTTTAATTAAGGAAAAAAAAAAAAAGGGGGGCCGGGCATGGTGGCTCACTCCTGTGAACTCGCAAGCTGAGGGAGGAGGATTGCTTGAGGCCTGGAGTTCAAGATCAGACTGCACGACAAAGAAAGACCTTGTCTCTACAAAAAAATAAAAATTAAAAGGAAAAAGAAAAAAAGGACTCCATTTCTATACAGTGTATATAACGATTCCATTTTATGAAAAACACACATGCCCCATGGATACATTTATATGTAATAAAAATAAGTTTGGAAGGCTGTTGACTAAATCTTTAAAAGTAACCATCATTAAAGAACTGAGCAGAGGTGGAGGGCATTCTTACTTCTTCACTTCTATAACGCCTCAATTTTTAACCAATAGGCATATATCATCTTTGCAATTAACAAACAATATGTGCAAACTGGGGGAGGCAAATCTCAATGTGCCAAAGGACATTATGGCCCTTGAGGTTTAGTCACCAGATTCTCACTGTGTAAGAAATAAAACCTTGGCCGGGCGCGGTGGCTCAAGCCTGTAATCCCAGCACTTTGGGAGGCCGAGACAGGCGGATCACGAGGTCAGGAGATCGAGACCATCCTGGCTAACACGGTGAAACCCCGTCTCTACTAAAACTACAAAAAACTAGCCGGGCGACGTGGTGGCGCCTGTAGTCCCAGCTACTCGGGAAGGCGGAGACAGGAGAATGGCGTGAACCCGGGAGGCGGAGCTTGCAGTGAGCTGAGATCCGGCCACAGCACTCCAGCCTGGGTGACAGAGCGAGACTCCGTCTCAAAAAAAAAAAAAAAAAAGAAATAAAACCTTGCAAATCCATTGTAACAAAGCAGCATGCAGAATAAAAGCACAACGAACATCTCTTTAAAACGGAAAGGTGAGCTACAAAGTGACCTGACATTGTAAATACAATTTCTAAATAACAAAAGGGCAAATCTGTGTTGAACTTGCTCTGACATAATCTTTTAGGGCCTTCTCCAGTAAGAACTTACTCTGATGCCTGTGGGCATCTAGGAGCAGGCCAGTGCTCCACATGTGGTCCATCAAGACGGAGAGAATGCAGCTAGACCAGGGCTTCTGAGACTGTTAACCAGTCAGAAATCAGGAGCTGCGGAGTATGCTGCGCTAATTCACTGTTGGCCGAAACAACTCTATGCAGTTCTCTCAAAGCCATACTGTCTGTCCATACCTCCATCCCCTCTCACCAGGATCACCAGGGCAGTCCTCCTCATGGCTCTTCCTGAGTCAGGACTTGGGGTGGGGAGGCTACATACACCCAAGTCCCTCACCCTGATACAGCCTCACACTACCTGGCTTCACCTGAGGGCAGGGGTAATGATATGCTCAGGCTATTCCCTTAGAGAATAATTCCCTCTCACTTCCCTTCTATCAGTCTCCAGTGAATGCTTTGAGAATCTGATAAAAAGTCAGCTCATTTGTGGTCTCTCTAAATTCAGTAAATTCTATCTAATTACCACACCAGCTGGTACTCAACTCTAGAATTGCCCTTTGGCATTGCTGCTGACCATGACCCGTTTATTTGTTTAGGTGTGTTCCTCCTACCAGTGGCAAGTTTAAAGGGCAGGGACTGCCTCTTCTCCATCCTAGTAGCTCCAGCTCTGGCTCACAGGAGAGGCACCACACATGTCCAGTTTCCTGGACTGTCCACCACTGCTCCTGATTCTGATGGCTCTTGTGGGAGGTTGAGTGTGCATGTCAGGTGGCACAGAGAATATGAAATTCTCTTAGCTCTCCCCTCTTCTTCAACTACCTGGCTGCCCCCTGTGAGTCACTGGGAAGGTCAGGGTTCACAGTCTTACCTGAGCCCCTCCACTTCCTAGGGTAGTGCAGCCAGGGTTTGCTCCAGGAGTCCTGCCCCACCACACCGATGAAGGCAACATACACTAACCATGCAGGTGCAAGCACATTCACAAGGCACCTGTTAACCAGCAATGTCCAACCCTCAGGACAGGGTTTGTAAATACGGGCACAAAAATTCACAGTTATATGTGTATTTGTATATACACACACAAACATATGTATGTGTGTTTAACCTTCAGTGCAGGGACAACGATCTTTTCATGAACGGTGCCAGGGGAACGGCATATCCATACAGGTGAAAATAAGCACTGACTCCAACCTCACACCATGTACAAAATTAATTCAATATGAATCACGGAAAGGCACAACAATAAAGCTTGGGGTAGGCAAATATTTCTCAAACAGGACACAAATAGCACTAGCTTCCCACCACCAAAAGATTGACATTGACTAGCTGAGTATTACAACCTTCTGTACATCAAAAGACACTGTTAAGATAGGAAAAAGGCAAGCCACAAAATAGAAGATAGTTGCAATACAAAAACCCAACAAAGGGGCTGGGCGTGGTGGCTCACACCTATAATCCCAGCACTTTGGGAGGCCGAGGCAGACGGATCATGTGAGGTCAGGACTTTGAGACCAGCTTGATTAAAAATACAAAACTTTCACTACTCTCTACTAAAAATACAAAAATTAGCTGGGTGTGGCAGCGTGTGCCTGTAGTTCCAGCTACTTGGGAGGCTGAGACAGGAGAACTTGCTTGAACATGGGAGGCGGAGGTTGCAGTGAGCTGGGATTGTGCCACTGCATTCCAGTCTGCACGACAGAGCGAGACTTCGTCTCAAAACAAACAAAAAACAAACCCAATAAAGGTCTTGTAGCCAACATATACAAAGATGTACAAATCATAAGGAAAACCAGACAACCCAATTAATGACAAATAGGCCGAAAGACTTAAATAGGCACTTCACAAAAGAGGATCTTCAAATGGCCAATGAATAATGAGAAAAGTTGGACAATATTACATCAAGGAAACGCACACTAAAACCACAATAAGATACCACTAGACCCTCACTAGAATAGCTGAGAATATAAAAATGGATAATCCTAATGTTGGCAAGAAAGTGGAACATCTGGAGTCTCAAACACTGTAAATTTGTATGGTCTCTTTGAAACACTGACAGTATCCACTAAAGGTATACGGAAGTACACCCTATAACCTAGCAAGTCCAGTCCTGGGTATAAACCCAACAGAAATACCAGTTTACAGAGACCTAAAGACAAATTCAAGAATGTATGGCTGGGTGCAAGTGGTTCAATGCCTGTAATCCCAGCACTTGGGAAGCTAGAGGGGGCAGATCACCTGAGGTCAGGAGTTTCAAGACCAGCTGGTCAACATAGTGATAACCCCATCTCTATTAAAATCTACAAAAATTGGCCGGTGCGCGGTGGCTCAAGCTATAATCCCAGCAACTTTGGGAGGGCCGAGTATGGGCGGATCACGCAGGTCAGGAGATCGAGACCATCCTGGCTAACAAGGGGGGGGTGGTGAAACCCCGATTCTCTACTAAAAAATACAAAAAACTAGCCGGGCGATGGTGGTGGGCGCCTGTAGCCCCCAGCATAACCCGGGAGGCTGAGCAGGAGAACGGCGTGAACCCGGGAGTCGGAGCTTGCCAGTGAGCTGGAGATCCGCCACGCACTCCCAGCCCCGGGCGCAGAGCGATGACTCCTGTCTCAAAAACAAAAACAAAAACAAAACAAAAAAAACACAAAAATTAGCTGGCACGGTGCCATGCCCTGTAATCCAAGCTACTTGAGGCTGAGGCAAGAGAATTGGGCTGAACCTGGAGGTGGAGGTTGTCAGTGAGCCAGATTCGCGCCACTCACTCCAGCCTGGAGACAAAGCAAGACTGTTCAAAAAAAAAAAAAAAGAAAGAAAGAAAGAAAAAAAAGGAATGTTCCACAGAAGCTTTTATTTGCATAGGGACCTCAAAACTGGAAACCTACCAAAAATGTCAAGTAAACAGCAGAATGGATACACAGTGATTGTGTTTGTACAACGGAATACTACCAGAAATGACAAAACAACAACCATAGCTATACCTAACAACACGTGATAATTTCCACATAGTACATATCCTATTCATGCACATGATAAATACAGTACATACTTATATGAATTCAAGGATCGTGCAAAACTAATTTTATAATGCTAAAGATTCAAAACAGTGGCTACGTTGGGGGGTCATTAATTGAGAACAGACACAGGGGAGGCCTGTTCTACGCTCCATTCTCTCTGGGTGGGGATACATAAGTGGATACATATTAAAAATTATCAGCTGCACACAAAGAGTACATGCAGTTTCTTAACGTAAGTTATATCTCAATAAGAACGTAATTAAGAACGAAAAAAGGGCAGCTGCGGTGGCTCACGCCTGTAATTCCCCAGCACTCGCCCGGGAGGCCAAGGCGCAGATCACGGGTCAGATACCCCACCGATGACCATACCTGGCTAACACAGTGAAACCCCGCTCTACTAATAAACACAACAAAATTAGCCAGGTGCGGTGGCGGGCGCTTGTAGTCCCAGGACTCAGGAGGCTGAGCAGTGAGAATGGCTTGAAACCAGGAGGCGGACAGCTGCCAGTGAGCCGAGATCGCTCCAGCTGGCAGCTTAGCCTGGGCCACAGAGTGTGACTCTGTCCCTCCCAAAAAAAATGTAATTAAAAGGAAAAACCCTTTGGAGTTCATGAAATCGATCTTTTACAATTTTTATAATAATCCTTCTACAAAAGTCTCCGCTGAACTGTAAACTTCGCCTCTGTTGATACACCAAGAACTCACAACTCCAAAATTGGAAAGCAGCTTGATTCCCAAACGTTGGGACCAGTAAACTGCTTGAAAACAATTCCTAGCCTTGTTTTTTCCGTCTAAATGGCCCTCCCCCTCCAATCTCTTTTATCTCCCTAAACCCCAACCTAATCAATCTTTTTTTCCCTGACACAGTTTCAGCTTACCAAGGGTCACCTTTTGGGGAAAATGGGTCCCAGAACAGAAAACACAAATCAACAAGAAATCAACCCCCCAAGAAAACAGAACCAAACACATCACAGAAATCGCCCCACAGAACAGAAACCCACCCCCATCCACAAGAATCCCGCCCCACCGAACCCCATGAAAAAACAGAAAACAGCAATCCACAGAAATCGGCGCCACCACAAAACAGAAACACCAAAAATCACCAGAAAATCCGCCCCCCTAGAAAACAAAAACACGCAGAACACGCATCACAGAAATCGCCCACAGAACAGAACGCGCATCACAGAAATCGCCCACAGAACAGAACGCGCATCACAGAAATCACCCGAAACAAGACAAGCTTGGTGCACTATGAAGTCTGATCACTTCCCACAGATCACTGCGTGCAGATCAGTTATTCAGAGAACAAGACTGTACACTTCATGAGAACAAATTTTCTAAGGGGACTACACCAAAACATATATCAATCTAGTTAAATTTTTTAATATATCATTTTTAAAGTACTAAACATAAAAAGAGATAATTTTGTAGGCCATATGTTTCAGGAGGGAAGAAACCATATTATGAACTTTGTTCAATAATTAGATCACCACACTCTTAGAGACTTTCAACAGAAAGAATTATCCCTGAGGACAGAATCCCAGGTAGTTCCTGATACTTCAACTCAAAGTACTGGAAAACAAATAAACAAACAAACAAAAGCCAACTGTCAGGAGAGCCCCTTTTCCCCCCCACATAGTAGGCTAGGCACTCAGATGTCTAATAATGAAAAAACAAATCCCTTAATAACTGGAAGAAACATTTGTTATGACCATAAATACTGAAGTCCAACCTGATATAAGCGATTAAAAGGTGGGCAATTCAACATGACCAGAAGTAGCAGGCAGTGTGTGAGGTGCAATGCAGGCCACAAAGAAAGGCTCTGTAAACCAGCCAGCTGATCATAGGGTTCCGAGCCATTCTTAAGCTGCCCTGCAATGGCCATAAATGCATGGTTTTCAAGGATGTCAAGAAATTTGGGAAGACACTGACCTGTTATTTTTCAAACCTAAAGAAGACCAAAATAGAAGAAACAGGTTTAATTTGAACAGTTTAGACTTTACAGCTAAATGTAAGAATTGATGGTCAAGATGATAAACATAAAATAAGGTACAGAGATATATTTTCAGCTCTTGGAACTTTTTAGTGTATTGTATAATCATCTCTAAAACAGTACCAACAGCCATCTGAGCCAAGGGTCAGGAATCCTCTGCTCTAAGTAGGACAGGAGCAGGTATTCTCCAGGCCCTTTGTGGCTCCTGAGTTGATCAACAGGAACAGGTTTCCTCACACTGTCCTAAGGGCAGAGGCTTTGGAGTGGGAATCCTCGTTTGTACTTGGTGAGTATACTTAGCCTCGGCTTCCTCAGTTGAAGAACAAACACAACTCTTACCCTGAATGGGTTTTGTGGGAGTGTAATAAGGTAGCACAGGAAAGGTGCTCAGCACCATGCCTGGCACACGATGTCTCCAAGTCCAATACTGCTGCTCGCTGTCTGCCCACACAGAACAGAGTGAGCATCACCAGAAAACATCACACACAGCGAGGGCTCATGTCCCTCCAGAGTAGGGAGTAGGGTTCCTTCAGGACAGGTCCTCAAGTGTGCAAAGCAGCTTCTAAATAAGGTCTACAAAAGTAAGACCTCAGATGAGAGGAAGAGCCCTTTGATTCCATGATGGGTGCATGTTACTCAACACAGCATCCAATAATTTTTTTCCTGCCAATATGTAAAACATATTTTAAAAATCACAGTATTTTCCATAATGTACTTTAAAGAAACCAAACTTTCAGAATATTTTTCAAGAATTCTTATGAAAGTAATTTTCCACAGAGTCACTCTCCATAATTTGTATAGATGCCTCATGACCTGGACAGTAGCTCATAAAGTGTCACAATCAGTTCTATTTTCAGTGTCATCTGTATCAGTCATATGTCTTTTTTTTGAGACAGAGTCTCGCTCTGTCACCCAGGCTGGAGTGCAGTGGCGCGATCTCAGCTCACTGCAAGCTCCGCCTCCCGGATTCATGCCATTCTCCTGCCTCAGCCTCACAAGTAGCTGGGACTACAGGTGCCCGACACCACGCCCGGCTAATTTTTTGTATTTTTAGTACAGATTGGGTTTCACCGTGTTAGCCAGGATGGTCTCAATCTCCTGACCTTGTGATCTGCCCGCCTCGGCCTCCCAAAGTGCTGGGATTACAGGCGTGAGCCAACGCGCCAAGCCCACATGTCCATTTTTATCCTTTCAAATCTTCTCAACTTAAAACATACCTTCTGGTCCTAAAAATACAGAAATTCACGATCAGGTGGACTACAATAATCACCGCATGTTCCCAAAGTACCAAGTGATCAGATGAAACAAGACTCTCCCTGCACTAGGGTGGAAGGGCCCCACAGACACTTAAAGCACTGGCATCATCCAGATGCTCAAAATGGAAGAAAATCCCACCATCGCCATCACATCGTGTTTCCTGCTGAACTCAACAGTGACTCAAATCAGAACTGTGTTTCAAACACTAGGCTGGAGGAGAAACAGTATTAAGAACACAGTATAAAAAATACAAGTTAAAAAGCAAAACTTTTTGTTCAGTGTTTCCAGTTTTCTAGTTGGTCACGGTGTTAAAGTCCTTTTCCAGGCTTAGGTATAAAGAATATTGTTAAAAATTTACATTTACAAAACTATTAAAGATTTTGTCTAGATGAAAATGGGTGACAAAGGCCTGGCTAACAAAGTACTTCTTTATTCTTTGTCTTAAGCTCTGTGGGAAAATTCTTCTTGAAACAGCTTGATTTTGTCCTTTAACTTGTTTCAAATACTCATTTACAGTTCATTTGCCAAATCGTAACTCCTCTATCTATCTAGATGGCCACTCCTGTTACATAATTCATATCTGTACTGGAAGTTTCATTACTTAAGATTTTTATTGTCTAATAATTAGATCAATCCCAAATTTCCTTTTATAAATTATACTGTACAATGAAAATAATCTTGAGAGCTCAAAAGGAAACTGTAGCTACATTCTTTGAAAGGTCACCAACATTTCTGACAGGCATTTCATTCTCATTTTGGCACATTTTCAAATCTTGGGTTCTCACATATTACTAAAATATTGTACACCAAACTTGTACTCCAAACTGCACTAAGAACCATAAGAAGGCTGGGCGTGGTGGCCCACGTCTTTCATCCCAGCGCTTTGGGAGGCCGAGGTGGGTGGATCACCTGAGGTCAGGAGTTTGAGACCAGCCTTACCAACAAGGTGAAACCCCATCTCTACTAAAAACACAAAAATCAGCCGGGTGTGGTGGCAGGTGCCTGTAGTCCCAGCTACGAACCATAAGGAGTAGTGCTAAATCTGACAGCATGAAGATGTTAACTGCTACTTCTGTTTCTTTTTTGAGATGGAGTCTCGCTCTATTGCCCAGTGCAGTGGTGCCATCTCAGCTCACTGCAACCTCTGCCTCCTGGGTTCAAGTGATTCTCCTGCCTCAGCTTCTTGAGTAGTTGGGATTACAGGCGTACCCCACCAGGCCCAGATTATAGTTTTTGGATTTTTAGTAGAGATAGGGCTTCACTGTGTTGGTTGGGCTGGCCTCGAACTCCTAACCTCAGGTAATCCAACCACCTCAGCCTCCCAAAGTGCTGCGATTACAAGTATGAGCCACCACGCCCAGACTACTTCTGTTTCTAAGGGAAGGGTTCTGTATCATAGAGGGACAAATGAATCCCCAGGCACTTCATCTTTCTAGACTAAAGAGACCAACTGGCAGATAAATCATCTCTACCATAAGATGTGGGCAAAAAATGAGTTTATTTATCACTGGGTTCACTCATACCCTAGCTCTTCTACAATCGCTTCTCTTAAACTACTCAAGGAAACAGTACAACATGAAATCCCCCAATTTGAACCTGTTAATACTGGTGACTCAGTTATTTATTGCCTTTCCATTCCAAACCCACCCTTCTTTACCCTGCTTTGTGACACTGGCGCGGGACCCTATAGACATTCCTTCTACACCATCTGGCTTTGATAGTAGAGGGCTCTGGGGAGATACGACAAGAAGAAAGGCCTTCTCTCCCCATTTCCGGGGCTTTTGCCTTTCTTGCTAGCTGTGTGCAGGACAGCCAGCGGCTCACACCATCCTGTGAGTTTCACTGGCACTCCAGTCCCACTGGTGGGCAGTGTCCTCCCTGCCAGCTGGTTCCTATGACACCTTAATGAACTTCACCATCCAATGGGTCTGCACTGAGGTGCAGCAGGAGAAGGCCTCTTTCAAGTTTGCTGCTTCTTTGGATATTCCTTCCCTCAGCCCTGGGGTGGCAGCTGCTCACCACATCTCCTGGTCCTATATTCTTTAGTATCTCCCTCCTGTCTTAGCAGTTAATCCTCTGTTGCTGGTTAATCATTATTTCTACTAAATTTCCCTGTTCAAATTACTGGTACAGTTTCTGTCTCCTGACTGGACCTTGAACGATTCAATGGTATTCTCTGGAAAATGACTATACAGCTTTAACATCCTGAGCTTGGGAAAAAGGGTTCTTCCCCAAGAGTGGGGAGGAAAAAAAGCCAAATCCACAGTGGTCCTCCTAACTGCTGCAATGTAGTGGTAGCAGAAGCTCTGCACAACCAGATGAGGTTGGAAGCTGGAAGAATCATCATTAAATGGAAGTTCACTTGGCATCTATTCTGCTAGCTGCCTACCTGAATTCCTAAATTCATCAGGAGAAGAGAATTGTGCCTTCTAGTGCTCTCAGAAGTGGGGGAAGGTGGGCCCGAGAATACAGAATCTGCAGTGAGCTTCCTCACAGAGAAACCAGTGGAAATGTGGAGGGAATTGCCATCTGAGCACAAAAGGAGGTGATGTAGAACACTCGCCCATTAGTGTTTCATGTCTATTAAAGTCTTCCATGTGAGCAAGGGCACATCAAGAAGGACACACCCGAAGGTGAAGGAGACCCCATTTCACTACACAACCCCATTTTCCCAACACATTTGCAGACAGTGTACGCTGAACACCAGCAGCCAAAGAAGCAACCTGCTACTAACTGGCTTGTTTTAGGAGTTGGGCACACAACATATAATTATTTTCTTCTTTACTGTCTTTCACTTAGCATCTGGGAAAAAGTAAAGCAGAAGAGTAGCTTAGTTCAGCAGTAAGATCTCTCATAGCAGGCTCTAAGCAATTCCTTTCTTTCTTCTTCATCAACCAAAATGGTTCCAGTAGCTTGCCTGTCCTTACTTGTGTGTACCTGTGAAAACTCACAAAAAGGAAACGTGTCTGTCAGCGTCCCCACCCACTCACTATGGCCAGGACGCAGCTCACTCCCATGGCCCTGTGGCCAGGTGGCTGTCATTTTCAGAAGGGAAGCCTGCCTGGGAAATCAAATAGCAGCCTTTAAAAAAGGCCAACAAGTCCATCATTGCTCAATCTAAACCTCATTTGCAAAAATACACAGACACTAAGAATGGTTAGACATTTAAACCAAACTTGAACTACAGAGACCTGCCTGCAAAGCAGAGAAATTAGCCACCAAAGCATAAGTAAACATGGTGTACCAAAGAAAACATAATCTCAAAAAATAAGACCCTATGTACAACTACTGCCTTTGTATAAAATTAATAAAATGAGAAAAAATTAAAATAAAGAAAAAAATAAGATCCTCACAAAGGTCAGTGTTAGAGGTAAAGGTATTCATAAAATGAGAGACTGGAAAAAGAATCCAACTAAATAATGAAAAGGGGATATTATAAAGATGACTCCAGAAACCAAACCTCAACAGGAGGACAAAACAACAGATGGACAAGACTTGAATTGGAATCAGTGGTGTGGAAAAACAAACAGATGCATTCTTCTAGAGATAAAACTGTTGAAAGAAAATCCAAATTTAGGAATCACTAATGTGTCTATGAGGAACCTAGGAGAGGGGGCTGTAGCAGAATCTGGGTGTGATAATCCAGAAGATACCTGGTGACTCCTGTCCTGAAGACGGCAGTGTCAGCTGTCATTTCCTTAGTCATTTGCTGGACTCATTCCAAATCAAAAAGGTAAATAAGAAACTCTACTCTCAGCAAAACTAGGAACTCTCAAATCCTGCATCACAAAACTGTGGGGAGGAGCACCACTAGCAATAGGGACAGAGCAAGGGGTGCGGGCATCTGTGGGGAGGAGCACCACTAGCAATAGGGACAGAGCAAGGGGTGCGGGCATCTGTGGGGGGGGGGGCACAAGCACGATGCCACGGGGCCAACTTCAGCAGAAGCCCCAAGAACACTTATCAAAGGTGAAGGGCACACCGAGGTGCCAAACTTAAGTCCCCTGCTTGTAAGAGCAAGGGTGGGAAAAGACTTGGGTAGCAGGGTCCAAGTGTGGCCGAGTTTAGCTGGAAGAGCAGAGGTGACAGACTAAAGAAGAAATCTCAAGCAAGTCACATCCAAACCCACACACCAACCTCGAGTCATGGCATGAACTTTACATTTCAACTAGTCTATGACCAGCCAATCCCCAAGAGAACCTCCTTAAAATAGCCAACCTGTGAATAACTTGTCTGCTTCAAAGATGGGTGATCAAAATAGAATCAGCACTACAAATATTCAAAGGCACTCAAGATAAAAGAGGACAGAAATAGATGATACAACTGCCTCTATAATACAAGAGCACAAAACTACAATATCAGAGCTCCAGAAAGAGAAGGAAAGACAACAGCTATTCAAAGAAAGTGGATCACCTGGGTGAGAATTATTGAGCTCCTGTGTAGCTCTAAGTAAATTGGGTTGTCTTACAGAGTTGTAAGATGTCTTAGTTGATTCAGCTTGCTATAATAAATACCCCATAGACTGGGTAGTTTCAACAACAAACATTTATTTCTCACAGTTCTGGAGACTGGAAGTCTGCGGTCAAGCTGGTAGTAGATAAAGTTTCTGGTGATGTATAAGGCTTGGTTAAGAGACGGCCATTTTCTTGTATTCACAAGGGGAGTAGAGCAGAGAGAGAGGAAGAAAATTCCCTCATGTCTCCTCTTCTTTTTTTCAAGTCCAAAGAATTTTTGTTTGTTTGATTGTTTTTTTGAGACGAAGTCTTGCTCTGTCATCCAGGCTGGAGTGCAGTGGCACACTTGGTTCACTGCAACCTCTGCCTCCCAGGTTCAAGCAATTCTCCTGCCTCAGCCTCCCAAGTAGCTGGAATTACCTACCACAATGCCCAGCTGATTTTTGTATTTTTAGTACAGATGAGGCTTTACCATGTTGGCCAGGCTGGTTTCTAACTCTTGACCTCAAGTGATCTGCCCACCTTGGCCTCCCAAAATGCTGGGATTATAGGCATGAGCCACCTCACCCTGCCTCATGTCAATTCTTGTAAGAGCACTAATCCACACTTGTGAGGGTTCCACCCTCATGACCTAATCACCCCAAAGGTCCTATCTCCAAACACCATCATACTGGGGGTAAGGCTTCAATATAAAACTTTTGGGAGAACACAAACACCTAGTCCATAGCATTAGAGTTATTTTTTTGAGACAGGATCTCACTCCGTTACCCAGGCTGGAGTGCAGTGGCATGATCACGGCTTACTGCAGCCTCGATCTCCTAGGCTCAAGCAATCCTCCCAAGTAACTAGGACTCTAGGCATGTGCCACCACACTTGGCTAACTTCTTTTTTTTTTTTTTTTTTTTTTTAGTGACGGGCTCTTGCTATGTTGCCCAGGCTGTAAGAGTTATTTTAAAAAATATATTCTAGATGTAAGTTCCTCATCTTTTGTGAATATCTTTTGCAAATATTTTCTCTCATTATTTTTACTTTCTTGATAGCATCATTTGTAGCACAAATATTTTTTATTTTAATGAAGACCAATTTATTTGTTCTTTTATCACTTTGGAATTTGGTGTCATATCTACTCCTAGGTTTTCTTCTAAGAGTTTTATAGTCTCAACTCTGACATTTACATTAATGATCCATTTTAAATTAGTTTTTGAGTATGGTGTGAAGTAGGAGTCCAAATTCATTCTTTGCATGTGGATATCCACTTGTCTAGGCACCACCTGTTGAAGACTATTAGCTCTCCCATTGAACTGTCTTGACATTCTTTTTGAAAATATTAATTAACCATAAATTTAAGGGCTTATTTGTGGACTCTCAAGTCTATTTCACTGATCTATAAGTCTATCCTTATGCCATACCACATTGTCTTGATTACTGCAGCTTTACAGCAAGTTTTGCTATGGAAAAGTGTGAGTTCTCCAACTTTCTTCTTTTGTGAGATTGTTTTTGTATATTTTAGGCTTTTGGCTATCCCTTCCATTTCTATATACATTGTAAGATCCGATGTCAATTTCTACTAAAAAGCTAGTTGGGATTTTGATGGAAATCACATTGAATCTGTAGAGCAGTTTGAGAGTATTGCCATCTTAACAATATTAAGTTTTCTGATCCATGAACATTGATTGTCTTTCAACTTATTTAGATGATCTTTGATTTTTTCAATACTTTTATGATTTTCTGTGTACAAGTTTTAAGGTTCTTTTGTTAAACTGAATCCAAAGTATTTTATTATTTTTAATGCTACTGTAAATAAAACAAATTTCTTAATTTTATTTTGGAATTGTTCACTGCTAGTGCATAGAAATACAACATGATCTTTGTATATTAATCTTGTATCCTGCAACCTTCCTGAAATTGTTTATTAGTTCTAATAGCTTTTTTTTTTAAAAAAAAGAAGCAAGCATCTTAAAATTTTCTATATACAAGGTAATATCATCTGTAAATAGTTTTTACTTCCTTTCCAATGTGGATGTCCTCCCTCTCTTCCTTTCTTTTTTCCTCCCTCCTTTTCTTTTTTCCTAATTTGCTCTGGCTGGAACCTCTAGTACTGGGTAAGTTTTTCAAAAAAATCTCTGTACCTCTGTTTTCCCAAGTATAAAAGAGAATAATAGTGCTAATAGGACCGAATAAAATAATGCATACAAGGTATTTTAGAAGAGCAACTAGAATGTGGCGAACACTCAATATTAGACATTAGGTTGTATATAAGAATCACATTTACAACAAATGATTCAGAAAGGCTGAAAATAAAAGAATGACATGGGTATCCCAAGCATATTCCAAACAAACAAAAAAGCAAGGGGACCTTGGTTATATGGTTGAATACAAGGTTGAACTTAGGTCAAAAAGTCACAAGTGAGACAATAAAAGAACACTTATTAGAGGAAAAAGTGTTACTGAAACCATGTCCCAAATGGTTAAAGAAACCAGTGACTGACAGAAATGCTTGAACTTACAGGATGGCAGATAAGAAAACCAGCAACTTGCTGAAACTCCCTCTGCTTGTAAGATAACAAACCCGGCTGAAACTGGTGGGAACCAAGGTGGCCAACTGGAGCCTGCACGGAAGGAGCTTGCTGACATCACAGCTGGAATTTCTACCACGTTTCATACTACCCCCTGAACTTGTACATGCAACGCATGAAGAAGCATGAAGAGATAGCTGCACATGCCCAGGGGACTTTCCAAACCTCCCCTTTCCCTTCGACAATCACTAACCAACCTTTAAATGCTTCCCCCAAAATCTCTCCCTTAAATATACTGTCTTAAGGACAGAATGGGGAGACAGATCTGAGCCAGCCTCCTGTCTCCTTGTTGGTTGACTGGCAATAAAGCTTTTCTTTTCTCAAAACCCAGTGCTGAGCGGGGTGCAATGACTCGCGCCTGTAATCCCAGCTAATCAAGAGAATCAGGCCGGAGGGTCACTTGGGGCCAGGAGTTTGAAGCCAGCCTGAGCAACAACAGCGGAACCCCATCTCCAAAATTAAAAGAAAAAAATTTTTTTTAATTGGCTGGGTGTGGTGGGGCACATTTGTAGTCCCAGCTACTTGGAAGGCTGAAATGGGCGGATCACTTGAGTCTTGGAGTTCAAGGATGCAGTGAGCTATGATCATGCTACTGCACTCCAGCCTGGGTGACAGAGCAAGACCCTATCTCTAAAAAAAACAAATGAAAACAAGATGGTACCATATGCGTGTCAGGCAGCCAGCCCCTTTGCTCAGTAACATTATGCCCATTAAGATCTAACAGTTATGTATATCTTTGGACAAATAACCATAGTGTTGACATTCATAAAATAAAAATTACAGGAGGCAAAGAGAGAAATATATATAAGCACATTCACAATGGGAAGCTAATTCTTCTCAGTACTTAAGTAATCAAAAGGACAAGTAGTGAAACAGATGGGGTGTGTGTATATAAAACTGCATAAACAAGTGCCAAAAATGTCTAGAAGAGTTAAATGGATGATATGATGTAAATGTTGAAGACGTTAGTTCTGGGTGTGGGCAAATAGGTAATTTAAATTTTTTTCCTCTTTTTTTGAGACAAGGTCTGGCTCTGTCACCCAGGCTGGAGTGCAGTGGTGCAATCACGGCTCACTGCAACCTCCAGCTCCAGGGCTCAGGTGATCTTCCCACCTTAGCCTCCTGAGTAGCTGGGACTACAGGCGTGAGCCACCACGCCTGGCTGATTTTTGTATTTTCAATAGAGACAGTTTCGCTATGTTGCCCAGGCTTGTCTCGAACTCGTGAGCTCAAATGATCCACTTGCCTTGGCCTCCAAAAGTGCTGGGATTATAGGTGTGAGCCACTGTACCCATCCTATTCATTTATATAGACTGAATTTTTTGTTGGATGTATAAATTTTATAATTTAAGAAATATATTAAAAAATTTTCTAAGGTAGAAAATGTACAATATACAACAAAATACTATTGTTTTATAAACTACTTGACTTGCATGATTTAAAAAGCAGCATCAATTTCTTAACTGAGGAAAATTAACAGCAATAAGAGTTTTAGTTTTTATAACTTACTTTATAGCAACCATTTCCAAAACAAGTTTGCCCTCCTCTGGTGTTCTCAGTTTTCTCCAAATTTGATTCCTCTAAATAAGTAAAATTTGAAGATTCATTATGAAACCCTGTGTTTTACTAAGAGCTGATGAAAGACTCGCAAGATGGTTGTTTTTGTTTATGTTGATACACTAACAAGTCCAATTTTACATGATGTTAGGACTTATGTATAATTTATAATTTCATTTAATACAATTAATATTCATAATTAAATTTAGGACGTTTCTATTACTTTATATGTTTTTAAGAAATTTAAAATTGATGTAAATTAAAGCCAAAAGCAAGCAATATAAGACTGAATAAACTTGATTTGACATGTTTACTTTAAAAGAGCTCACTGTGTATTTTTAGCATGTAGGTTCCAACATTTTCCCTAGGATAGTAATGTCTAGAGCCTTTAAGCCATGTTTGAGTTGTCTTAATTGAAAATTGCTTTTAATAAAAAAGAGGCTTTTCTTCTGCTACAAAGATCTGACTTTACCAGTTTCAAATATCAATACATGCAAAAAGCATAAGGATGCATATTAGCAAGAACCAAACAAATCTAAAAAGTGTAATTATGAGAAAACATCATGAATATCTAAAGAAGATTAAGAAGGAATGCATTTTTCATAATCAGGAATATTAGATTTATTTCAGAGAAACATATTTTAGATTAATCCATGAACTTATCAGTTGCATCTCCAGGATCCAAATGATTCTCACCACTAGCTTTTGAGAAGTTGATTAGTTCCAGGCAAGTGTTTAAGATTGTGGATCAAGGAGGAAAGAATATCTTTCTGACTTTCCTAGAAACCAGAAAAAGCCTTAAGTAGGACTGGGATCCCCTCTGCCACTGTGGCAAAAAGAAGTTGCTATATAAAGTGCAAAACTGTACATGCAAAGCATCACTCATGTGCATAGAACATTCAGAGCGCTCCAGTAACAACAGTTTGGAAGCGCCAACAGATACTTTTTATGTTTCTCTTTAATGACCAGTCTAAATTTCTCTAAGAATAAAAGCCCAGAAGTTGAAGACTGATGACGGTTTAGAAAAGCTGTCTTTGGGTGACTGCAATGTCACCCAAAGGCTTCCACTAGGTCATGGTGAATGCCACATGTCAAAGATATTCTGACACTTGGGTATTTGTCAGAGATATTCTGACACTTGGCATTCACCATGACCTAGTGCGATAACAGTGGTGGCTTCACAGAAGGGCAATGTTAGCACCTTCTGGAAGGTCACAGCAATGGCCCCCTTGCACCCGGTGCACTGAAAAGAGCTCACATTCCTTGAGGACATAGCAACAATAATTTTTCCCACCAAGCCCAGTGCCTGAGAACCCTCTACTCAGATGCCTAATGAGCCTCTTAAACTCCACATGGCCCCAAACCAAAGCAGCTCTTCCGACAGGCACCCTAGTGCAGAACATGGGAGCTCAGGCCCAGTCCCTGCACCATGTTGGCTCCTGGGTTTCTGATTCTCCACATCAGCACCAGCAAATTCTGCAGGCTCCACCTTCAAAATCTCTCCAGGATGCAACTGGTTCTCACTACCTCCCTTGCTCCCTCTACCCAAGCCATGTCCTGGGTCACTGCAAATGTCACCCAAAGGCTCCCCTCTTGGCCTGGCCTGGTTCTGGACCCAGTCATCACGTCCTGGGTGGAATTCCATTTCCCTCCATGTGAGCAGAAGCCCTCCTGGATGCCATCTGCTCCACTCCCACCACGTTCTCTTGCTAATCCCCAAACATGCCAGATGGGGGTCACCTAATGGCACCTGCATGTGCTAGTCCATCCACCTGAACACTGTTCTCAAGAACAGAGATCCATGCCGGCCCCTCCCACCACAGGAACAGGGGTGTGGGAGTGTGGGATGCGGATCCCATCTGAGCACAGCCCCATGTCTCCTGCTCCCTCCGTGCTTTATGTCTCCCCCGGGCACTAAGCACTTCGCACTGTACCTAGTCTACCGTTGAGCTCCCCACTGCCGAAGAAGTGCAAGGAGGCAGAGCTGTCCGCCACATTCACTTTGGCACTCCCAGCTCCGACAGCAGAGGCTGGTGCACACCGAGGCTCAGCAAATACCTGCTGAACATGTGCTGGCCTAAGGCTGTTGGGGTGAGCACAGCCCAAACCCACATCCCGTCTATGTGGCTTTCCGTAATTTTTCTATCCTTTCCTTCACCATAATTAGTCACTTTCTGTGAAGTCTCCAGCACTCCTTGATTCTTATTTCTTTTCTTTTATTTCCGATACAATGTATTAAATATCTTCCCAACTTTTAAGTTATTTTTAAACTTCAAACATGATGTGGACCCAAAACACCAAAAACTGCACAAAACAAAAAATAAAACAGACAAGTTTGATGAAAATGTGTCTAAAATCCTAATTTTGTCTATTAAACAGGAGATGTTACTAAAAATTATAATACGAAATGTTCATAAAGGTGAGAGAAATGAACACCTGCATATACCACTGGTAGGGGCACGAGGTGCTTCTGTTGTTTCTGGAATACAATTTCACAATACGTATCAAAGACCTCAAAACTGTACATACACTTTGATGAAGAACCTCCATGTCTATACGTTTACCCCAAGGAGACAATCAAAAATGCATATAAAAATTTTGTATAATCTGGGTGCAGTGGCTCACACCTGTAATCCTAGCACTTTGGGAGGCTGAGGCTGGTAGATGGCTTGAGCCCAGGAGTTCAACACCAGTCCGAGCAACGTGGGGAAACTCCATCTCTCCAAAAAATGCAAAATTAGCTGGGCATGGTGGTGGCACACATCTGTAGTCCCAGCTACTTGGGAGGCTGAGGTGTGAGGATCCCTTGAGCCTAGGAGGCAGAGGTTGAATTGCACCACTGCACTCCAGCCTGGGCAACAGAATGAAACCCTGCCTCAAAAAAAAAAAAAGATTCTGTACAGAGAAACTGAAAATAGAAAACTATATAGCCATTAAAACTTTTAAAATATCATATAAAAAAAAGTTCAGAATATAATGTTTTGAATTTTTTTTGAAAAGACTACAAAGATTTTTTTGAAAAGACTACAAAGACTACAAAAATGCATATAGTTTAGTCCCAGTTTTGTTTAATATAGGTGAATATATAAAAGGCCAGAAGGGTATTCAGAAAAACGTGAATGGTTGTTCTCTCTGGGTAGTTATCCTTGGCTGTGGGCCACTGTGAGTTTCTGTTTTTCTGCAGCGAACAAGTATTAACTGTACAATGAAAACTGAATTACATTTTGGATGAATTCCCTCTAAAAAAAGCAGCAAGAGGAATCCTGAGAGATGCGTTGATTGGTCTTCCAGCTGCAGCATGTAACCCAATGGGCCTTTTTGCTCAACATGCAGGAAAGGACTTGGGGGGCCTCACCAGGGACAGCTTCATCCCCGGAAAGCTGAGGTGCTGCGGTGCAAGTGTTAAACCACTGTGAACACATAATTTGTGAAATAATCATATAACTTGAAAAATATACATGTAACACTCTGTAAGGTAAAAAAGCAGAATGCACTCGTTGAAAGAACAGAGATCACTAGAATTCTATCATCAGCTCTCTGGAGATTCATGATTACTTTCTATACCTAAAAATGAACGATAATGTAGAATTAGCTTCTTTACATGAGGCTGATATGACCGAAAAATGCTCCCTAGAAGTGAAACGCCAACAGAACCTTGAGAAGCACTCTACCTTCTAGCTGTGGAAGAGAGGGTTCCGAGGTCTGTTTTGTTCAAGGACGAACAGGGGAAGAAATGAGGGTGAGAAACAAATGGCATCAGCAAAAGGTGCCTGACGGATGGGGCAGGCTGATGGGAGCTCAGGCGGGAAGTCCACACCTCAGAGCCTGTGAACTCTTCTCAAAGTCAGTGGTCCTCAATCCTGCCTAGAGCACCTTGAGGAATTTCTCAACAACACAACAACCAGCAGCAGGCCGGGGTATAGCTGAGTTTGAAAGGTTTTAGGCACCAGAGGGGAGTGGCACCCCAGGACAAAGTGGCTGGTGGTGGCAATCGGAAGAGGCCAGGAGCACCGCTACTTACAGCCCACAACAGGCCAGGTACAGCGCCCACCGCAGAGTGGGGTTTCCAGAATAGGGAAAGGGACACAGAGAACAAAGGGACTGGCAGAACACCAGGGGCACGAGGCAATCCCCTAGGATGGGCCCGTGTTGGGGAAGGGAATGTAAGATGGCATGACCACTTTCCAGAGCAATCTCACAGCATCTAGTGAGGGGTGATTCACACACATGCATGTGCTGACACCCATGAGAATGCACACAGCTACACAGCTGGTCACATCCAAACACTGGGAACAAACACAATGCTCACCAACAGGAACAAGAGTCAATTCTAGGATTGTGGGAAGCAGCAGAACGACCCAGAGCTAGCCATTTCAGTGTGGCCAAGCAGAACAGGCCAACAATGTCAGGGATTTCTGAAAGTACGACGTGACCAGAGGGTGTGTGCCGGGCAGCTGAGGGAAGGTCTAGAGGAGAACTGTGGGCCCTTCTGTCCTCTGGGGACTGCCCTGACCTGCAATCTACACAGCCTTAGCAGGAGCAGATGGACACCCATGGCATCCCATCCTCTGGCCACAGGTCCAGGTAGAGCACCTGACCAAACTGCTTCAAAGAATCCCTTCTCCTAATCTCCAGCCCTGGAAGAACTCATGTCCCCACTCCATCAGGGGGTTAAGGGTTGAGATTTAAAACCTGGTCCTAACCTGCCCCAGGTGGAAGCCAGCTACAGAGTGAGGATAGGCACACTGGTCATGAAGGCCCAGAAGAGCCTGCTCAGTGGAGGCAGGGCATGCTCAACACACACCACCCACCCTCTCCACCCTCTCCTCCTCCTGGTTCTGACCTCTTTGCAGGGAGTTGGGCCAAGAATGCAGGCATTTGAAGTTTCAGGGGAGGATGCGAAGAACTAAAGGGTAGTGGCAATTCGGGGGCAGTCAAGTAAAATATAGTATGGGTTGAGCATCCCTAATATAATAAGCTGAAATCTGAAATGCTTCAAAATTCAAAAAATTTTAGTGCCAACATGATGTTCAAAGGAAATGCTCATGGAACAATTCAGGTTTTGGATTTTCAGATTCCGGATGCTTGACTAATAAGCATAATGAAAATATTCCAAAATCTGAAAAAAATTCGAAACTCTTCTGGTCCTAAGCATGTTAGATAAGGGATACTCAACCTGTACAAACTCAGTTTTTCCAGCCTCCCACAAATCAAATAACAACAGAACCAAATTCTTTCCTGATCAAAAATGGGGGAGTTACACGGGTGCGAGTAGAACGAAGGGCTTCAGAGTTGGGGCTCGCGGCTCACATGGGTCAGTCACTGCCTGTGTCGCCTGATATGCGATCAACCACATCAGGTGCTAGAACTCTCAGGTGCTCAAGAAATGGTGTGCAAGTCCAGTGACCAGTCAGCAAGCTTCACTCCCACAAGCCTCTGCTGAGATCCTGAAGTAACTTGGTTATTCTCTGCTATACAACCACTGTCATGGCGTCTTCACTGGTACAGGGATCAACAGGATGACATTTCCCTATTCTTTTCCATTTGCTGGCCTAACTTCTTCATCAGTCGCCCTTGCTGTGTATTCTAACACACACTGTGACTTATCAACCTTGCTTGTGTATGTGTGTTACGGCTTGGTGGGGGAGCTGGCTCTGGGAGTGCCAACATCACCACTGGGTAAGTAAGAATAAAAATGTCCACGTCTCTGCCGTGCACCACCCTACCACATTCTTGAGCATCAGGGTCAAAGGAATAGATCAACTTTCCAAGACAAAATAACAGGTTTTAAAAGCTAGGGTAGAGTCACATAATAGCTTGGTATCCCAGAAACACATAAGAGCTTTTGTATAAAACCTCTATTATCCCCAAATTTCAGAAGCTGAGTTACTTTTTCTTCTGAGGTCAGACCAAAATAAGTTCTAAGGCAGTTTATTTGCCATATTTAGGATGTTCGTGTGGGAGCAATGACAAACATCTGGCTACAATACTTTCTGGAATTTTGACTATTTCTTCCTGCCAGAACGAAAACATTAAGTTTTTACTGGAATAGCAAGTTAAAATCTTCTAGCATGGAACTTCGTGACTGAGAATTTGTCTTCCTACTTGTCACATATTTAACCTAAAGCCTCTGCAATTCTAAAGAGAAAAGAAAAAGAAACTCCATCCTAAAAACTGTATGTTAAAGAAAAGGGGAACATGAGAAAGTAGATGAACAATAATAAATAAAACCCTCGTGCTCATTAGACGCAATCCCCACTTGTCAGCAAAGGCAAAGGACATTTGTCGCCGGAGCGAGGCCTCATGCCCTTAAACTGTATCCCAGGCTGTTCTTTTAATCATTACATATCTCTTCTCCATAATACTAACTTTCAGATAATAGAAAACCTTTAAAGCGCATTAACTCCTAAACCTGAGAGTTAATTATGAATTAATGAGAGTATAATTGTTCTAGACATCTTACCCTCTAAAGAGCCTGGGAAGACTTTCTAGAATGGGGTCTCAATTATGCACCTCAACTCTCCTTCCACTGCATCCAGCAATGGAGTTAGACACTTTTCACACCTGGTGTGGTCTGAAGCTGAAAGTATTTCTACCCTATGACTTAGCACACAAGACAAGGCAAGCTGACATACAATTTTCAGATGGTTTTAAAACAATTTATGACTCAAAAACAAGACTCTTTAGAGCTAAGGCCAGGTTTCTAAGTTCAAAATCACAGAATTTGTTTAATCATAAAAGCAAATCAAGACTTTACTAGATAAAAAAACTAGTCACTGACCTTTGATTAGCTAAATATCCCATTAATAAATATCAAAAGTGCTTAAAAGAAAACATAATTGAAGTCAATATC
Organism: Rhinopithecus bieti; assembly: GCF_001698545.2. Lineage (NCBI taxonomy): Eukaryota > Metazoa > Chordata > Mammalia > Primates > Cercopithecidae > Rhinopithecus > Rhinopithecus bieti. Next base: position 953,414 of record NW_016821943.1, on the reverse strand, counting down.
CACAAATAGGCCTCCGCCCTAAATACATCATACAGATTTCTCTCTTGATCAAAAATCAGTTTACAAGTTGGCTTCTGGCTAGGTGTGGTAGCTCACACCTATAATCCCAGCACTTTGGGAGGCTGAGGCAGGAGGACTGCTAGAGACCGAGAGTTTGAGACAACCTGGGCAATGTGGGGAGACCCCATCTCTACAAAAATTTAACAAATTAGCCCGCATGGTAGTGCACACCTGTAGTCCCAGCTAATCGGGAGGCTGAGGCAGGAGGATCACCTGAGCGTGACGAGGTCGAGGCTGCAGTGAGTTTTGACTATGCCACTGCACGCCAGTCTGGGTGACAGAGCGAGACCCTGTCTCAAAAAAAAAAAAGATAAGCCGGGCGCAGCAGCTCACACCTGTAATCCCAGCATTTTGGGAGGCCGAGTGGGGTGGATCACTTAAGGTCAAGAGTTCAAAACCAGCCTGGCCAACATGATGAAACTCCGTCTCTACTAAAAATACGAAAAAACATTAGCCGGGCATGGTGGTGGGCACCTGTAATCCCAACTACTCAGGAGGCTGAGGCAGGAGAATCACTTGAGCCAGAGGCAGAGGTTGCAGTGGGCTGAAATCACACCACTGCACTCCAGCCTGAGTGACAGAGCGAAATTCTGCTTCAAAATAAAATAAAATATCATCTCAAACCACAATGAGATACTACTATACACCTACTAGGATGGCTAGAATAAAAAAGTCAGAAAATAGTTAAGTGTTGGCAAATATGTGGAGAAATTGGAACACATAACATTGCTGGCAGGAATGTAAAATGGCACAGCTACTTTGGAAAACAGTCTCGCAGTTCCTCTAATGATTAGACCTAGAGTTCTCACGTGACCCAGCAATTCTACTTCTAGGTACTCTGTCAGTCCTCTGCATCCACAGGTTTGGCATCCACAGGTTTGATTAACCAACTGATGATCAAAACTGCTAAAAACAACGCGACCAAAATGATAAAAAGTAATAGTACAACGAGAGATAATAGAAAAAAAAAAGTCAATACAGTATAACAAGTATTCACATAGTGTTTCCATTGTATGAGGTATTATAAGTAACTTAGAAATGAGTTAAAGTACACCAGATGGCCGGAGGCAGTGGCTCACGCCTGTAATCCCAGCACTATGGGAGGCTAAGGTGGGTGGATCACCTGAGGTCAGGAGTTCGAGACCAGCCTGGCCAACGTGGTGAAACCCTGTCTCTACTAAAAATACAAAAAATTAGCTGGGTGTAGTGGCGGGCACCTGTAATCCCAGCTACTTGGGAGGCTGAGGCAGGAGAATCACTTGAACCCAGGAGGCAGAGGTTGCAGTCAGCTGAGATCACGCCATTGCACTCCAGCTGGGTGACAGAGTAAGACTCCGTCTCAAAATAAATAAATAAATTAATTAAATAAAGTACACCAGAAGCTGTGTACATGCAAACACGATACCACTTTTTAATAAGGAATTTGAACATCTATGGATATTGGTATCCTCAAGGGTCCTAGACCCACCCACTCCCGCTAAGACACCGAGACAACTGTATCCTCTCAAAAATGAAAAAATACATCCACACAAAAACTTGTACATGAATGTTTACAGCAGAATTATTCATAACAGCCAAAAGATGGAAACAATCCAAATGCCCATCAACTGAGGAACAGATAAAATGTGGTCTGTCCATACAATGAAATATTATTCAGCCATGAAAAAGAATGAAGTACTGCTACACGTTACAACATGGATGAACCTTCAAAACATATACTAAGTGAAAAAAGCCAGTCATACAAGACTACATAGTATATGATCCTATTCATATGAAATGTCCAGAACAAGGAAATCAATAGGGATAGAAAGTAGGTTACTGTTTGCCCAGAGCTGAGGGGAAGGGAGATGGAGGTTGAGGGGGTGACAGGCAAAAGATGTGGGGTGATTAAAATGGTCTAAAATTGACTGTGGTGATAGTTGTACATTTCTATGAATATTAAATACCAATGAATTTTATACTTTAAATGGGTAAATTGTATGGTATGTGAATTACATCTCTATAAAGCTGTTAAAACATTTCAGCTCCATTTTATCCACCAACACTATTACATACTGAACAGCTTCTAGCTTCAAACCATCTTGACTTATCGGTGGCAACAATAAACAAGCATGCATTTCTAGATGTAGAGAGAAAGCATTGCGAGAATAAATATGCATGTATTTCCAGATCTAGAAAGAACGAGCTGCAAGAAAAAACAAGCATGTGTTTCTAGATCTAGGGGAAAGTGCTGCAAGAATAAACACGCATGCATTTCTAGATCTAGAAGGAAAGAACAGGAACAAAATACAACCCTGTGCTCAATCACCTCCACTAGCTTCTCTGTCAGCAGTTTTTGCTCTAGAATCATTTGTCATTCTTGTGGCAGTCTGCCTTGATAGAAAACAAATTTTCATTTGTACACTCTGGGAGATGGGAGATATAAACAGAACTCGAGACTTACAGAGCTCAACTTTCTGAAGAAAACATAAGGAAGACAGCCAGGGCTTATTTGTTGCAGACATACATAAAACCACTCACCACAGATTATACATGGACAGCCAGCCATGGGCACTGAGGTCTTCAGGCCAAGTTGGTCTGTATTTTCACCAAAGCAAAAAATAAACATTTTAAAAACAACGAAATGTCAGAACTTCCCCTGTGTTAAAAAGGTTCCTGAAATGTTAACTTCCAGCATCAACTTGGGGAATCTGCACAGCACCACACGATGCCAGTGTTTTCTGGTCATGTGAATACAGAAGCAGCTCGCGCCTTTCAAGTTTAGCATCAGCACATCTCCCTGGAAGAACACCGCTGCTTAAGACTTAAGTGAAAAGATAATGCAGTAAACAGACAAGCAAGATAGGTGCATACGGCCAGAAAACCCCAAAACAAAACAAAATTGAATCCCTGAGGTTAGAAAACACTGCAACAGAGGGAAAAATTCAAAACATTCTTAAAGTCTGTTAACCAAATCTAACTTGTGATTTCATTCATTTAACACATGTTTACTCAGCAAGGCCCTGTTCCAAACACCAGAGGAGCAGAAGTAGATATAACACAGCCTTTCCTTCCCAGAATGTGCATTTCAGGAGCAGGGAGACAGCAAGCAGGCACCAGGATGTGGTGTCTTCACCAAGACAGACCTGCCCAGCCAGGGGTCTCACTGCTTAGTGCACCCGACACCTGGTAGCCAAGTGTCTGCCTCAGCCTACAGGTCCAACAGCAAAAACCACCTGACCACAGTATGTCTCTTGGTTCCAATGTAAAGGCAAGAGGCAGAGAGACAGAATACGAATGAGACAAGTGAACAAATGACAGCAAGACAGTGATGGTGAGCTTGGGTCAGACAACCAGCCTTGATCCAAAAACAACAAGGAAGAGGGGGTGGGACAAGCCTGCCTCTGTGGGGCTACGCAGGGGGGAATTCCCCAGGAGGGGACTCTGCCCACTCAGGGCAGGCCCCACTTACCAGCCCATTGACACCAAACCTTAGAGTGGCACAGACAATTGCACTTCCAGAGGCTGTATCCTGGTATACTGGCAATACTTGTCAGGGTAGATTACAAAAAATGCTCACCGATTCCTGGCCGCTCTCCCACCAAGGTGCCTCTACTTCTCCACCCCTCGAATCAGAGCAAGCCTGGTAGCCTGCTTTGATTAATAAAACGTGGCGGAAGTGACAATGGACAAATTCCAAGCCAAGAGCCCAGGGACACTGCAGTGCCCACTTCTGGACTGAGAACATTTCTGTGACCACAAAAATGAGGCCAAGTGGGCTGGAGGGAGAATGAGATTCTGCATGTGAGGTTCCAACCAGGGTGCCAAATGTGTGGGTAAGGCAATCCCAGACTGCCCAACCCTCTGAGTCAGCCTACTAGAGCCTCCAAACCAACACACAGACCTGTGATTTAAGCTCCACGTTTGGGATGGTTTGTTACTTAACAAAGCTAACTGATGCAGTTGTGGAGGACAGGGTACTTGGAAGCAGAATACAACCAACTTATAATATATTGAATTTTAGCTCTCCCTAAAGGTGTGTATCAGCAGGCAACACAATGTAAAAAATACCCCAAGCTGGCACAGTGGCTCACATCTGTAGTCCTAGCTACTTGGGAGGCTGAGGCAGGAGGATCACTTGAGTGTAAGAGTTAGAGGCTGGCCTGGGGAACATAGCAAGATCCTGTCTCTTAACAAAAAAAAAAAGTACCCCATCTAACACAGGATATTCAGAATATGCAAGACCATTTTCTTTTTCTTCAAATAAAAGTTCTTTAATTTCTAGTAACTCTGCCAGATATATCAAATACCAAATATGACAGTTATATTTAACTGAAACAATAATCTCAATTTATTAAAACTGACAAGCTCTAAATATTGCAAAACTTTCACAAAATGGCATCTCTGATTTCCTTAGGTATAAAATGACTCATACTCAGTAAAAGTGAACTTCTCAGAGAAGAATTTACATCTTATTTACAGCTCAACAACAAATGTGTGCTTTTTTCTTCTGGGTCCTAGTTTTAGTTGATAAAGTCCAGTAGGCAAAACAAAAAAAAAAGAAAGAAAAAAAAAGAGACACTCTAAAAGTAAACCTATTAGTACAATTATTTTTCTTTTACTTTTTTTTCTCTTAAATTTTGCACCTGTTATAAGCCTAGACTACGGTAAACGTGTTTATTGGAGGATGGCTACATAGTGGAAATTCCTCCAAACACTTGATTGAAAAAGATTTGGGAGCTCAATTAAGTTTCCAGACTTTAACCTATTTCCTATAGGAAAGTCATCCAAGAGCTAGTGAAAGCGCAGCCGACTGCTACTCTTCAGGGTTCAAAGGTTGCGCAGCTTCAAACCTCCTTCCCTGCACCAGAAGTGACGTGGGAAGTTGGACAGACAGGTCCTACCGGTTTCAGTTACCATGGCCCTGATGAAATTATCTTTTACTTCCTCCTCAGATAAGAGCTTCAGAAAAGTATCCAGGTCCCCTGAGTTCTCACACCCTCCATACTTGCCTTCAAATAACACTGAAGGCCAGAGACCACCTTGCTCAGAGCGTCACTGCCCCACCCACCAAGCACCCCTCCTCTGTGTTCCCTCTTCCCTCCTTCCCAACCCATGCAATGCATTCTGCAATAAGGTCCACAGCTCAATAATAGTTTTGCTTTCTGTGTAGCATCTTGACTCCTCAAAAGAAATTCCCAAGTGTAAATAAACCTCCTGCTAGAGTTTAAATTCATTCTCTTGTCCTTAGTTTTGTGCCATGAAGAGCAAGAAAAGCTTCTAAAGCTGTTACTTGAAAGCCAGAAAAAATTAGAAAAAAAGAGAATGCATTTGTGTATTACATATGAAAATAAATAATTTTAAAAAGAACTTTTGGCTGGGCACGGTGGCTTACACCTATAATCCTAGCACTTGGGAGGCTGAAGCGGGAGGATCTCTTGAGCCCAGGAGATTGAGGCCAGCCTGGGCAACATGGCAAACCCTGTTTCTACTAAAAATACAAAAATTAGACAGGCGTGGTGGTGCATGCTTGTAATCCCAGCTACTCCAGGGGTTGAGGAGGGCGGATCGCTTGAGCCCAGGAGGTCCAGGCTGCAGTGAGCCATGATCGCGCCACTGCATTCCAGCCTGGGTGACAGAAAAAGACCCTTTCTCAAAAAAAGAAAAAAAAAGTAAAAAATGAATAGAGTAAATAAAAACTTTCATGCTAATAACATGTAGAAAAACAAAAAAAGTTTTCTAATACATCACATGGACCTAAAAAATAGTGTTACTTAAATATTGATATATGCATATATTCTTAGTATATTTAATTGTTCTTGCTAATATTACCAGTGCAATCTTCTATAAGGGAATTTTCAAAATAAAAACTGTATTATCATTGACTTAGAAAAATAAGTTATATGTTAACACCATACAACACTTCCTGCGTGACAGGCTCTGTGTGTGGTGTCTGCTCAATCCTCACACCAGCAGCTCTGGGAAACAGGGATTATAATTGTCCCCATGTTTCAGAATAGGAAGCTGACACACATGGAGGCTAAGTGGCATCCCCTCATCCAGGTGGCCCGGGCCTCGCTGAGACCAGGTGGCTAAGCTGGGAAGGTCTGGGTGTACCATCTGGCTCCAGTCTGCACCTTCCAGCAATCTCTTAGCCAGCCTCTCACGAAAGAAGAGTAGAAAGACCAAACTATACTACAATTTTAAACAAAAGATACGACAATCCACTTTCCAAATAAAAGGAGAAATTCAGATTTACCGTTTCTAAGGATTTTCTCATGTGTTACCAAAGTCACTTTTGGTCAACTTAATATGCAAAGTCTAACCAGCGAAATGGAACTTGGTATATAATTTGACCGTTAGAAGATATAACGAAATATGCCTCCAAAAATCATGCTTCTTACCTCAATGTCAAATATTTCCACGGTGTTGTCCAGCAGCTTTACTGTGAGGTGCAGGTGCTTCTCTTGCATTCTGGGCAACAGAGTCTGCCCAGGCTCAAGGGTGCTAACTCCCACAGGGGTCTGGGCACCCAAGCGTGTCCCTGCAGTCTGCAGGACTCTGTATGTTCCTTCTATCTCTCCCATTCTTCACCATCTGAGTGAAGAAAACACTAAAATGAAAAAAAAAAACACACACACATGAAGGAATTATCACATTATTTAGGTATTAAAACAAGGTAAAGGCCGGGCGCGGTGGCTCAAGCCTGTAATCCCAGCACTTTGGGAGGCCGAGACGGGCGGATCACAAGGTCAGGAGATCGAGACCATCCTGGCTAACACGGTGAAACCCCGTCTCTACTAAAAAATACAAAAAACTAGCCGGGCGAGGTGGTGGGCGCCTGTAGTCCCAGCTACTCGGGAGGCTGAGGCAGGAGAATGGCGTGAACCCGGGAGGCGGAGCTTGCAGTGAGCTGAGATCCGGCCACTGCACTCCAGCCCCGGTGACAGAGTGAGACTCCGTTTCAAAAAAAAAAAAAAACAAGGTAAAAAAAGAATTATCGGAGACACAGGAATCCTCTGTATTATTTCTGCAACTTCTGTAAGTCTTAATCACTTCAAAAGAAAGCGTTACAAAAGATTATTTTCTACTCAGGCACTCATAGGTGGAGCATAAAACAACAAGCACCACCCTCAATAACAATATTTCTGAATGCTCTATGAGCCAGTCATACCCATTAACTCATTTAACCTGTTAGACCTCACGAACGAGTGACATCACCACCACCCACCTAGCAGAGGCAAGAGAGCCCAGGGCTGCCGCACCAACCCTAGGCTGTCCACTCCCTTAGCACACCTCTCTCCACCAGCCCAAACAGTTATTGTGGTGATGATCCTTTTTAAGTACTAGATGGTGCCATTTCTACCAAACGTAAACGGGCTCCACAAAGCATAGCACTAATGCGTGTCAGGCAGTGCACAGCAAGATCTTAGGCATTCGAGCAACTGTTCTTCCCCTCTGCTGACTTTATGTGGAGTAGAAGACCACCCCAGCTGAGGAAAAATGCCAATAAAGGAGATGAAAACAGCCAGGTTTGTCTTTGCCAGCCTTGTACTCCTCGATTTTTCTAACATGTCTTGCCAGGGTACAGCGGGTGCCACTGGTAGTCTGGGAAGTAATTTCATGTATGGCACTAAATGACAGTCTGGATAAGGGTAACAAGGACTACATGCCTGGTAGCAGGAGGCACCTGCCCTTGGTCAGACCCTTCCCAGCTCCTGCCCATTCTCACAATAACCCCCATCCTCACAATAACCCCCTCATCACTATCCACAGCCCACTTAACAGATGACAATGAGGGCCCAAGCAGGTCAAACACCTGGCTCAGGGAAGAGCTCATGTCCTTTTCAACTCTCCTTTTGTGCCGAGGGGAAGGTCTCTGCTTGCAAGCTATTAAGTCTGACAGGGCTATTCTCGTCATTATTTGTTTAATGCACTGTAGATTTTATTTTTCCATTCAAATTGGGTATATATTTTTTAAAACAGATTTTTATTGTGTATATTTGAAGTCTGCAACATGATGGTATGGGACACACAAAGATAGTAAAATGCGTCTTCATTGTTTTTAACGAAGATCAGCCTAGTATTAACTACTAAATACTTAGTATTAAGTATCAGCTAGAATTAATAATACCAGCTTGTTTTTAATTGTTTATTAGTTATCTATTATTTATGGCAACTACTCTTGTGAAATGTCTTATTTATGTTTAAAAATCAATTTTACATATTTAATACAATAAAACATAGTACAGCAAAAAATATGGCAAAACTGGTGGAGGTGAGATACAAATGCTGGGTGTTTAATCAACAAAGAATGCAGCACTGCACCCATTATTTCATCTCACCCAATCACTCTCAGAGTCTTCCACTAATCCGTAACCTTTTAAAGAGTTAATCTCATTCAATTTCTAGTCCAGTCCCCTTGCGTGCCAACTTAATTGCTCCTAGTCTCCCAGCCCTTTCCTCTTTTTCATGCTTGTTTTGCCATCAAGACAAGCAAATCAAGAACTCCTCACTTCTTTTGGAGACAGAGTCTTGCTCTGTTGCCCAGGCTAGAGTGCAGTGGTGCCATCTTGGTTCACTGCAACCTCCACCTCCAGGGCTCAAGCAATTCTCCCACCTCAGCCTCTGGAGGAGCTGGCACCATAGGCGTGAGTCATCATACCCACCTAATTTTTTGTATTTTTAGTAGAGATGGGGTTTCACCATGTTGGCAAGGCTGGTTGTGAACTCCTGGTCTCAAGTGATCCTCCCACCTCAGCCTCCCAAAGTGCTGGGATTATAGGCGAGAGCCACCACACCTAGAAAAGAACCTTTTTATCTCTTAATTTCAAATAGGCTGTCAGTGAATTACTGCCAAGCATCTCCTACTGTACACTTAAACCTTACCCACAAAGACAACCTTCTGAGCTTATGCACACGTCCAATTTATCAAACAAGAAAGCAAAAAATGAAGAGCTCAATCCTCTGGGACAAGCAAAATGTCAGTATGAACAAAATGACAAGGCAGTGTGAGTCCCATCCTAATTCCTGAACAAAGCCACTGACTGACACATTTATTACCTGAGCTGCATGGTTGGCACAGGTTGGCAGTTACCTACCATCTTCAGCTGTCATTCTTCATGCTGGATGCTCCTTGAGGGCAGGAACTAAATTCTTACTGTAAACATTTGCTAAGTATTTACTTAATGTCACTGGCATCAAAAAACATGAAGTGGTACATCATGCAATGCACTGTAAAGATGACAACAGCAAAACACAAAAGACTACAACCACAAACAGAACGACACTGTAACAAATTACTGTTTTTGCAAAACTAGTATTAAACGAGATATATGAAGTTCTGAGAATCATAAATGAACCTTTTCATTTCAATTCCACAAACTTTTACTTAATTTTTATGAGCGCATAATTGTACATATTTATGGGGTATGTGATTTTTTTCTTATTTTTTTATTGACAAAAATTGTATACACTTATCATGTACAACATGATGCCCTGAAATATGTCTACACTACGGGATGGACAAATTGAGGCAATTAACATATGCATGACCTCACAAACTTAACATTTTTTGTGGTGAGAACACTTAAAATCCACAAAAATTAGTAATTTTCAGAAATACAATATGTATCTTAGCAACTTTCAGAAATACAATATGTTGTTACTAACTAGAGTCACCATGCTATATAATAGATCTCCTAACTTGAGTTAACTGCTGTCTAACTCAAGTTTTGTGTCCTTACACAAGCCAACAATGTGTAATGGTCAAATTAGGGTATTTGGGACATCCTCCACCTCAAACATGTACAAATTCTTTCTGTTGGGAACATTCCAAATCCACTCCTCTAGTGATTTTGGAATATACAATGAGGTATTGACTACAGTTGCCCTATTGTGCTACCAAACAATAGATCTTATTTCTTCTTACTGCATTTTGTACCCATTAATTAATCAATCCTTCTTAACCCCCCAACCCTACTACCCTTCCCAACCTCTGATAAACACCCTTTTTTTCAGTTCCCACGAGTGAGTATATTTGTCTTTTCACAAACTTCCATTCACTGAGCAGTTAATGCAAAAGTAAGAGAATGCAGATGAAGACGACTTCCACTTTGAAGGTACCTCCAACGTGAAAACATGAAAAGAAAAATGATCTCCATGTTATTGGTCAGCTCACAACATTTATCAAATATAGAACCATCAAAAGTGGGTTCTTCTGAAACAAGGGATAGGATGTTTTACTTTGGTCATCAAAGGCATTATTTCCCCTAAGTAATGCTACAAATCTGTAAACATTTATGTAACCGAAATACACTTTAGAAGTCATTTCTCTTATGTATTCTACTGTATTAAGTCTCGTTTATGTTTTTGTAAAAGTACAGCTTGGAAATTCCTTCAGGTTCTCTTCTCCTCACTGTAAGAAAGTCATGTCTAAACATCCACTGCTAAACAAATAGACATGGCTAACCTGTAATGTCTGGAGGTGGACATTCCACCGAGGACACCACAAGAAAACGCAAGGAAGTCATTACTAGAGAAGCGGTCCCGTCTGGATGGGAGAGAGGGACTGTCGCTGGGAGGGCACACAGGGAAGGAGTTCTTAGGCTGGCGGGGCACAGTTTTATTTCTTGACCTGGACCGTGTTCATTTTATAATTCATTAAGCCATACAGCTGATTCATGTTTTTATATGTGTTTATTTTATAATAAAATATGTTTAGAACAACAAGCTTTTTAACATTGCTTCGTCTTTCAGGAGAACATGACGTATCAGACAAATAAAAACCACTTTTCTTAGTTCAAGGAATATCAAACTCTCTGCTCAGACATGCGGCTCACAGAGGAAATCTTGACACTTTCCAAGCGGCAACTTACACTCTAATTTTCATCTAGCCCAGAGAGACGCCGACAGGGCTGCAGCTGCGATGTGGGCCACAACAAGATACCCTCATTCATCAGACTGGTCTTAAGAAGACAGATAAAGATAGTGAGACTATCTTTAAAGAAATGTAAAAAAAATACATTAATAGAAAACTGGCAGGTAACCTCATTGCTGTGATTGCCAGTTAAACTCGGTGTCAAAGCCTGGCAATCTACTGCGGAAGCTGCAGCATGACGGCGGAACCGGTAGGTTTCTCATTCAACATTATTTGCTATAGTGGGATTGCTTCCCCCAGCCTGACAATGGGAAAAATTTTTTTTTTTTAGGTATGCACCAGGGCTGGGTGCGGTGGCTCATGCCTGTAATTCCAGCACTTTGGGAGGCCAAGGCAGGTGGATCATCTGTCAGGAGTTTGAAACCAGCCTGGCCAACATGGTGAAACCTTGTCTCTACTAAAAATAAAATTGGCCGGGCGTGGTGGAGCATGCCTATAATCCCAGCTACTCGGGAGGCTGAGGCAGGAGAATTGCTCGAACCCAGG
>NW_016821943.1:938628-941177 GCF_001698545.2 Rhinopithecus bieti | reverse complement strand
GAGGTGGGAGGATCGCTTGAGCCCAGGAGTTCCAGACCAGCCTGGGCAACATGGAGAAACCCCATCTCTACTAAAAATATATAAATTAGTTGGGTGTGGTGGCGGGTGCCTGTCATCCCAGCTACTCGGGAGGCTGAGGCTGTTTTACATAAATTTTGACTCATGAAAATTCTCTTTGTTTTGCTTTGTGTGCTTATAAATAAGTATTAAAGAGGCAAGTTAGACTTGAAACATGGCAAGGCCACGAACAATCCTTGGTGTACCATGTTCTGTGGTCCTAGAAACCTGGTGTCAACCTCTGCCCATCCCTGCTCCTGCCAGCGAAACTTCCCAGATGCCCAGAGGAAAGTGGCAGCGTAAACAACCAGGAATCCGTGGGGGACTCAGTTTATTGTGCCATCTGCTTTCAATGTGAATGAAATGCTTTGCGGTCTTCATTCCTAAAAACATTTCTGGTGGCCAGATACGATTTGCACTACTGACACCTGGTCCCGCCTACTACAAACTCGGCTCTTGCGGGTCTAGTCTCATTTAACAACAGAAAACCCTGTGACATGTCATTTCCATTTTAAAGTTGGAAAATTCAGCTCAAAAGTCTGCCAAAGCTTTGGGTCATAATAATGTATTGAGTAGGTTTGTAACAAATGGACCACTCTAGTGACAGATGTTGACAGTAGGGGATGCTGTGTGTATGTGGGGGTGGAGGGTATATGGAAAATCTCTTTACCTCCTGCTTAATTTTGCTATTAACCTAAAACTGTTCTAAAAAATAAAATCTATTTAAAAAAAAAAAGGCCTGCCAAGGAACACATAACTCAGAAGTGACAGAGCTAGGACTTGGGCCCAGACTTGGCTACCAAAACTCTTCTCCTTCTGCTGGAAAATCAGCACATGGCTTTTTAGGCAAAAGCATAGTCCACCATCCACAGTAAAGGGTAGGGGCTAACATTTCTATTTTGCAATTAAAAAAAAAAATCACCTTCCCTAAAATATTTTTTACTGTCTGCTTTGGGAAAATCAAAAACCAAACTTCTCTATGACCAACCCAAGAAAGCAGAATATGAACTTGGTATTTCACTACACTCATCTAATAGGAAAGTCCACTGCAGCACTGGGAGCGAACTTCACCGCTGACGATGTTCAAACGGAATTCTTCCTCAGTCCCTCGACCCCGGGGTGCATCACCTCTTGCAGCACAGCAAGAGATGGATCCTTCTTTATTCCCTTTCTAAAGCATTCCTAACTTTTAGAATAAGGAACTAAATCGTCAATGTGAGGAAGCAGAGAAAAATGTCAAGACCTCTGCTGTAAAGTAAGGCCTTCAAAGTGCTAATGAGAAATGGCTAGCCACCCTCCCCAGAACACTGCTGCATAAACACACACCAACACCGCTACGGTGTTGTCTGAAGGCAACGTGGCCCGAGCATCACAGAAACCATGCTTGGCACCAGAAGCTTGGGGAGAAGGGTGCTGCAGAAACCACCTGCACACACTTCTCCGGCAGGCGCTTCAGGATGGCTGTGTCACTTGCACAGAGCTGACCACTGAGGAGGATCCATATGCGGGTAACACTGTCCCTCAAACACCAGGAGGGGCAGTCAACAACTCAAGAATCTCTGCTGATAGAAGAGCGCTTACTGACACAGAAACGTATCTACCAAGCTGTGATTTTAAAAAGACCAAATAAAAAGGCAGGCGCTAATGGGGAACAAGGAAGGAGGCAGCAGCAGCTGGGGGTGGTGGAAATTCAGGGCCAGCACACTTAGGTTTCAATTTCAACTCTGCCATTAACAAACTCAGTCGTGGCACCACTCCCAGCCCCAGCTTTTCAACTGGAAAATGACATTGGAAGGGAAGGGTTAACCAGATCTTTTCAGCTCTAAGAATCCAAGATTCTGTGATAAGGCAGCTCAATGTGAGAACAAATGGAAAGAAAATGTGTTCTTGATTTCTACTAATTTATAGTGTTTAGTAGCCACAAATTAAATATACCTCATAAAATCATGCATCACAATCTTCCTACCTTAGCATAATGCAATAGTGGCTAAATGTGTGTAAGAAAAGGAAGATCACTTTCAGTCAAATTCAACAACAGTATAGACACAGACTAACTGTTCCAAAGAGATTTCTTTGTACATAACCAATATTTGAAAATCTTACTTTTACTTCCTAGGTTATTTTTTTTAATTGCCTGAACACTAAACAGATGTATTATTTCCTTTAGAGTGTATTTTAGATCCTCTACAACCTGGTATTCTGATTTTATGTTAAACAAAACTCTACAAACTGAAAATAGAAGTTTTAAGAGCTGAAGTGAATCTGGATAACTGATTCTCTGTACTTCTGTGGGGGGTGGTATGAAGCCATCCAATTTAACATCAAAATCTTTATAGAAAAAAGCCAGATCTGTATATGCTGCTTTGGTGTAAAAGTGAATAAAAGGTGCAAAACCAGGTGCATGGCATGCTAACTTCTGTTAAAAGAGGAAAACACACACACACACACACACACATATATATATATATATAAAAATTTTTTTTTTTTTTTTT
>NW_016821943.1:899040-937750 GCF_001698545.2 Rhinopithecus bieti | reverse complement strand
TGGAAATTCAGGGCCAGCACACTTAGGTTTCAATTTCAACTCTGCCATTAACAAACTCAGTCGTGGCACCACTCCCAGCCCCAGCTTTTTCAACTGGAAAATGACATTGGAAGGGAAGGGTTAACCAGATCTTTTTCAGCTCTAAGAATCCAAGATTCTGTGATAAGGCAGCTCAATGTGAGAACAAATGGAAAGAAAATGTGTTCTTGATTTCTACTAATTTATAGTGTTTAGTAGCCACAAATTAAATATACCTCATAAAATCATGCATCACAATCTTCCTACCTTAGCATAATGCAATAGTGGCTAAATGTGTGTAAGAAAAGGAAGATCACTTTCAGTCAAATTCAACAACAGTATAGACACAGACTAACTGTTCCAAAGAGATTTCTTTGTACATAACCAATATTTGAAAATCTTACTTTTACTTCCTAGGTTATTTTTTTTAATTGCCTGAACACTAAACAGATGTATTATTTCCTTTAGAGTGTATTTTAGATCCTCTACAACCTGGTATTCTGATTTTATGTTAAACAAAACTCTACAAACTGAAAAATAGAAGTTTTAAGAGCTGAAGTGAATCTGGATAACTGATTCTCTGTACTTCTGTGGGGGGTGGTATGAAGCCATCCAATTTAACATCAAAATCTTTATAGAAAAAAGCCAGATCTGTATATGCTGCTTTGGTGTAAAAGTGAATAAAAGGTGCAAAACCAGGTGCATGGCATGCTAACTTCTGTTAAAAGAGGAAAACACACACACACACACACACACATATATATATATATATAAAAATTTTTTTTTTTTAGTAGTGTTGATGTCTCACTAGGTTTCCCAGGCTGGTCTCAAACTCTGAGGCTCAAGGGATCCCACTGCTTTAGTCTCCCAAAGTGGTATTTGTTTATATTAAAAAAAAAAAAAGAGCATAAACCAAAAACTAATGAAAATCATTACCTATGAGGGAGGAAGTGAAAGGGGTAAACAATGTTGGAAGCTGTACATGGTGTTTAGCAGTTTTGATATGGGAACTTCATAAATGGTTTCATATAATTAGAAAGCAAAATTAAATCAATATTTTAGAAAAGCAAGTCGTAAAAACCCAAACAAAATGAAACAAATGGTCTTAACTGTAAATCAAAACATCAGCTAAACTAAAGAAAATTACTTCAAGTGACTTTAAAGCCCAGTAACTTCATTCTACATCACCAGTAAAATATATCCTAAGGAATAAAAGGACTACAAAGAAATCCTACAGGATAAATGAAATGACCTTGTCTCTTTGATAAATGGCAACAGAAAAAGGAAACGGTGTATGTGTGTAAATACAAACTGCTAAGACATGTTATCTATAAGGTATATTATCAAATGCTATGTATAGGACCTTATTTGAATCCTGAATCAAATATTTACAGATCAGAGAAATGCAAATCCTAACTAAGTATCAGATGATATTAAGAGGTTAATATTATTTTTTAGTGTTTTAGTGGTATTGTGGGTACATGAAGGGGAAAAAAGTCCCTCTCTCTTAGAGATGCATACTAAAGTATTTACAGATAACATGAAATAATATCTAGCATTTACTTTAAAATAATCCAACGAGCTGGGGATCAGTGGAGGTGGGTATAGGAAAAAAGATTGTCCATGTGTTGATGACTGAAGCTGGATACATGGGCTTTATTATTTTCTCTACTTTTCTGAATGTTTGGAATTTTCCACAAGTCAAAACAAAAAACAAATCTAGCAATAATTTTTGATGTACATAAGGATTCAAGGAACCCATGCAAGAGTTCAAGCTGACAGTGAGGGAGAGAGAAGCCCCTACTTTATGAAATCCTGGCCCAGTCTCTACTTTCCGTAAGAAACTACAGCCTAGAAAACAAAGCTGCTTGCTCAAGGCCACAGACCTGATTTGTGCAGGGGTGAGACTAACATCTGGCACGGCTTCCAGTCCAATAGACTACAGCGCAAATTCTTCAAGACCAAAAAACATAAGACTATATTCACAGGGATCATTTCTATAGTTCATTACTAGAGAAGTTTCTCTCAGGATGCAGAGCAAAAAAGATACGTTAAGAATGACTGTGAAGGAACAATTGTCAACAAAAAATGAGAAGTATTGAAAAGATTAAAAACAAACCAAAAAAATTGATTTAAAGAATTGTAAATTCATGCATTATGAATTCATCTTTCCTTTATCACCTCCATTTTATTTCAGTTATTGTATTTTTCACTAAAATTCCCACTTCTTTATATCTTCTATTTTCTTGCCAAGACTTTCTGTATTTCCATCTGTTTCAAGAGTAGCTTTACTTCTTGGACTATTTTAATAATAGGGGCTTTATAAAGTTTAACTTTTTTTTTTTTTAACTGTAGCCCTAACAAATTTCCACAAACTTAGCAGCTTAAAATAAGCCTTTTATTATCTCACAGTGTCTATAGGTTAGAAGTTTGGGTGTAATGTAACTCACCAGAATTCTCTGCTTAGGGTCTCAAAAGGTCTAAGTCAAAGTGTCAGATGATCCAGAGTCTTACCTGGATTTTTTGGGGGCAGAATACACTTCTAGGCTCATTCAGGTCTGTGTGGGTATAGGACTGAGGTCCCTAGTTCTTGCTGGCTATCAGCTGTTTGTCATTCTCATTCCTTGGCTCATGGCCCCTTCCATCTTCCATGCCAGAAATGTTACGTTGAGAACTTCTTACACTTCCAGTCTCTCTGCCTTCCCCATCTGCTACCAGCTGAAGGAAGATCCCTGCTTTTAAAGGCTCATATAATTACCTAAGGCCCACCTGGATAATCTAGACAACGAATCCAGGCTAGCTGATTCGTACCCTTCCTTACATCTGCAATGTGCTTTTGCCAAGTAAGTCGCATATTCCCAGGATAAACACTAGGAGGTCAAGCTCATGGAGGCCACAAATCTGCAAACCACAGTGTATCAGAGAATTCCAACATAGGTAGCACCTCAGCTTTAGCCTGGGTCTTTTTTCACGAGTTGATATTTTCCTGGTTCTTCACATGCTGAGTAAATTTTGTATTGTATCCTGGACATTTTTAACCTTATGCTCTTAAAGACCCTTGATCTTGTTTAAATCCTATGGGGAATGCTGATATTTTGTTGAGCAGGCACTGGCCTGGCTGGATTCAGTCCCCAAGTGCTGACCAGCCTTCTGTAGAACATGGGCTTAGTGTCACTTTCACTTTCAAAGCCTTTGCAGTGTTCCTTAGCAATGTCCTGCAGGTCCCTACTTGCTTGGTGGCCAGCCTGCCTCCCAGGCGATGGTCTATCCCACAGTTGAGTTCTGTCTTTGGCAACCTGTTCTGGGTCACATTACACACGCATGGCTCAGTGTTGAGCCCGTAAGTTAACTAACAACTTTATGGGGTCACTTTCCTGAGTTCTTCCCTTTCTGGAATCTCCCTAGTATCATTTCCAGTTACCTGGGCTCCCCCTTTCAGACTCCAATCAGAAACTTACGGCTTTAATTACTCCGTTTAGCCACGCTCTTCTTTTGCGTGCATCTTGCCTGGGACTGAGCTGCAGGAGGAAGAGAATAAAAAGGCAACTGGGGGTTTTCCCCATTCCCTAAGCGTTTCAGGTGTTCACACACTCCTGCCACTGCAGCGCTGACCGGAGGAGAGGAAGCAAGAGGGGAAAAAATGATGGCTTTCTCCCACTTTCCGTCTTGGGGCCCAACTACAAAACTACCCTGTAGCTCTCCCTGTTCACACTGGGTAGCCGCCTCCAGGTTTCAGACAGCTGGAGTCCAGGGCAGGGGATGCTGAAGGGAAGACAGGAAACTCACTACTGGCGCAAAGACGGGCTTCAAATTCTGGCCTTCTCCCCCATCCGCCTGTTATGGTTTACTTGTCGGAGTCCTCAACAGCTGCTCCATGCACATGTCCAGGTCTTATAGCTACAGACAGTGGGAGAGGCAGGATGGAGTATGCTCCCTCCACCTCCCAGAACCATAGCTCCACATCCATGCATTTTAAAACATATTTACGGTGGTTATCACTGGGAGGGGTAAGAGGACTGATTTTTATTTTCTTCTTCCTAATTTTATGTATTTGTCAAATCGTCTACAGTGATATCTTTGAAGTCAGATGGTTTCTCTACAGAATCCTGCAGAAGTACTACCGGCTTTAAAAGTCTTAACTGATAGGGGCTACCTACAGTATGCCATTACTTACCTTCCAAGAGAAAGCTGGAATAACTGTCTTTCCCCTTAGAGTTGTATTTGCTCTTCTTTCAAAATAGTTCAATTAAAATTAGTATTTTAAACACTCTCTGGGTTACATTTTTTGTTCAGATACTGGTACTTGTTTTCCAACATTAATCTTATTAACTACTATACTAACAAAGCAACTGAGATTTTAATCATAAAGGGGGACCGGGCACCACGGCTCATGCCTATAATCCCAACACTTTGGGAGGCGGAGGCAGGTGGTTTACTTGAGGTCAGGGATTCGAGACCAGCCTGGTCAACATGGCGAAACCGTCTCTACTAAAAATACAAAAAAATTAGCCGGGCATGGTAGCGTGTACCTGTAATCCCAGCTACTTGGGAGGCTGAGGCAGGAGAATTGCTTGAATGTGGGAGGTGGAGGTTGCAGTGAGCCAAGATTGCGCCACTGCACTCCAGCCTGGGTGAAAAAAAATCATAATCATAATTATAAAGGGGACAAGGGATTTAATAAAGTCTAATAATTTAAACAATTTCTAAAAATAGTTTCTCCTTCCCAAACATATTCCCACTAGCTTCTGGGAGATTCACTTAGCACCCTCACCCCACATTCCCCTACTGGGTTATCTGGCATCAAGCCAGGGACCAGGAAACTACCCCCACAAAAGCAGTTTCACTATAGAGCTAGTCTGGCTCAGGTTTCTGGGCCTTCACTTGCACCAACTCCTTCCAACGTCCCGAGAAAGGCTGTAAGCAGTGTCCCTATGGAGATACACTTTTGTAAAATTTACCCCCAAAATACTCTAACGGCAATCGATTAAGACTACTGTCTTTTCCCACTGCAACTCTGCCTCTGTTCCTCTTCCCTTCTATGTCAGGTAGCTTGGGAGGGGCTGTTGGCATTTTTGAGATCCACCTAAGGGTACATTAAGTTGGAGAAAGATATTTAGTTTGGGTTTAACAGGACACATTTATGCTGTTTACAGTTACTTCTACTATGCAAACTTAGGTGATTACCAGCCATCTCAATGCAGGTATTGCTTCCAGAAATGCTGCTATCACCCACTGTGCTGGTTCACCCAGGCTTTTATGAAATAAAGGTGAAGGGCCAGGGATTCTGTGGTAATGTGAATAGGTCCAATGGGGCCTGACTCAGGGAAGTGTGTGGGCGGTGGAAAGGAAACACGGTTTGAAACAGAGGGAGCCAGATGCTCATTTGTGGGGAATTTACCATCAGATGTGCTAAAATATAAGCGAATAGATCAGTTATCAGAAAAATAATCAATATAGCAGTACAATTCTGTGTGCCTTAGATGTGTGTTTTTTTCTTTTTTGAATAGAATTGTGCAAAACAGGATTTACCTGAACACCTGTTTTTCTGGGACACCAACCTGAAGCAGTAGTAGAAACAGCAAATACGTCTATATGTGAAACGATAAGTTTTATATATCCTATCAACAATAAAAATTTATCAACTGTGCTAGAGGAATCACTGAGTTCTTTCTATACCCTGTCATATGAAAATGTGATTAAAAGGTACACAGCCAAAGGAAAAATATTACACAGGTGTATTAGATAATTAACTAACATTACTTTTCTCAGCCATTTGCATTATTGATCAGCTTTTTCAAATTTGTTACTTTCTCACTCTAAATATTCACTTTTTCTTTTTTTTTGGAGACAGAGTCTTGCTCTGTCACCCAGGCTGGAGTACAGTGGCAAGATCTTGGCTCACTGCAACCTCTGCCTCTCAGGTTCAAGCGATTCTCCTGCCTCAGCCTCCTGAGTAGCTGGGACTACAGGCACGTGCCACCACACCTGGCTAATCTTTTGTATTTTTAGTATAGATGGGTTTCACCTTGTTAGCCAGGATGGTCTCGATCTCTTGACCTCGTGATCTACCCACCTTGGCCTCCCAAAGTGCTGGGATTATAGGCGTGAGATATCACGCCCAGCCTCACTTTCTAAATTAGTTTTTATTTGTAACTTTGCATTCTTTTTCTTAAAGAGTTCTCCCCTTCCCCAAATTGTATACCTTCAAGCTCCATAAAACCTGGCATCTGCCTCTGCCTCAGATGAAATTTGATTAATTCATTCAAATATTTATTGAGCTCTATTCTGTTTCAGGCAAGTCTAAATGCTTAGGGATACAGGAGTTCGTAAGAGAGAATAATCCCCCCTTATACAGTGGACAAATACAAAGACGACAGTACCTAACATATATTAAATGGTGATTAAGTGCCCTGGAGTAGGTAAAGTGAGGATGGTAGAGAGGAAGTTGGCAGGTGGAGGGAGGCAGGGAGGAGGCTTCATCAAGAGGACAAGGTTCAAGACAAGGCCTCGAAAATGCCCTGGTACACATTACAACAGCTACCGTGTCCTGTATGACCACCACTGCAGGGAGATGCACGTCAAGCCCTTCGCTTATGTCATCTCATTTAATCCTCACAATAACCATGTGCAGCTGGCATCAAGGAACTCAGGCTCAGAAAGGTTAGTGACTTGTTAGCAGTCACTCAGCTCCACAAGCAGCCTCCACCCCACTGTGATTTCATGGTGTGCATAGAGCACACAAAGATACAGAAGTTTAATTCAGAAAGGGAGACGACTGAGAAAGTAACCAGTACGACCTGCCCACTGCAGTCAGAGAGAGCAGAAAATAAGAGGCAGCACCGCTGGCTAGCTTGACCCGGAGCAGCTTCCCTCACAGGGGAACACGAGACCAGGTGGACAAAGGGCATAGCGTGTGCACAGGCAGGGGAATACATAGAAACTGCAGGAGCAGCTGGGAAAGGATGAGGATAGTTGGGCCGAGACACCCGAGGGGAGGTGGGGAGGTGGCCTGGGGTCGAACTCTAGTGGGCCAAATGGATGGAATCCCATACCTAAGTAGGTTTTGCAGCTGGATAGGACATGACCAAATTTTCGTTTTGGGAAGCAGTCAGGAGGAAAGACGGGATTAAGCAAGATTCATCACTGCATCCTATAACACTATAGGGCCTTTTTGTTTTTGAATTTTAAAATGGCAATAAACTAAAACACCAGTTTAGGGGAAAACAATTCATGACTCTTAAAATAAAACCACTTACATCACTAACTACCCTCCTGATCCTGTTCACGTCCTCAAGTATTTTTACAACACTGTAATTGCTGTGTACACACCATTTCGACTTTTCAGTTAATTCACATTTTAAAGCATACTTCCATGGATCAAAATAGTTCAAATTTTCCTTGGATGGGAGGATGGGATTCGGCTTGCTGAAGCATGTTTACTTGCTATGGACTACTCTACCACACTGACACAACAAAGTTTATCAGATTGTTTTGAAAAGTGTGATTCCAAAATCAAAATCTTTACCACATACTGACTGCTAGTTGCTTTCCAAAAAGATTAGACCAATTTACAGAATCACTGTCAACTAAACGCTCCCAGAAAATCACCAAAGACTGGGCTTTATCATAATGCTTTGTAGGATCCTCAACTTTTCAACTCCCTGTGACGCTGACAAATAATATACTACGGTCAAAGCACTCTATATTCTGATCTCAAAGAACACGACTGGAATTACCTCAGTTCAGCACCCAACACTACAATGGGGTTTTGCCAGCGTATCTAGCACTGAGTAAAGGGGAAGCTGGCAAGCTGATATGAAAGTGGGTGAAGGAAAAATAAGAACAAAACTGAAAGGGTAAGCAGCAGCAAGAAAAATCTGTTACTGTCTGAATATAGAAGAGGTATTGATGTGACTAGAAGCAGGGGTGTTTGGAAAGGAAGGAAGCAACTGAATTCCTTGGGCCAAATGGATTTAAATTAGCTCACATGGAATTGCCCATGCATTGATCTTTGCTTTGGCAATCCAGTTCATATCATTCCCTCCAAACAGGATAAAGTTGCTTAATTATTGCCTAATTTTTTCTCAACTGTTTTTTGTAAATATCCAGGGGTAGCTTGTCCTACTTTCTACTCGGATTATTTGTCCACCTGATAATAATAATGGCTAACGTTTATTAAGTGCTTACCTTATGTCAGGCATCTTGTGAACATAGCTTTTATTTTATTTTTTTTTGAGACAGAGTCTCACTCTGTCGCCCAGGATGGAGTGCAGTGGCACAATCTTGGCTCAATGCAACCTCCACCTCCCGGGTTCAAGTGATTCTCGTGCCTCAGCCTCTCAAGTAGCTGTGATTACAGGTGTGCGCCACCAGCCCAGCTAATTTTTGTATTTTTAGTAGAGATGGGGTTTCACCCTGTTGACCAGGCTGGTCTGGAACCTCTAAGTTCAAGCAATCTGCCTGCCTCGGCCTCCCAAAGTGCTGGGATTACAGCCACTGTGCCTGGCCAAGGTAAGTACATTTTTAACTCATTTTTTGAATAAGGAACCTGAGGCAGAGATAAATGAATACAACTTCTATCGACTTCCTCTTTGGGAAAGGAATTAGTATAGAAGGAACCTGGAAATCTACTAACAACTGATAGTCCTGTATGTAAATAAGCCAGCAAACTTCTGCAGTCCAGGAAACTGCATCATCAGCATTCAGTTTGTTAATAGTGAACCATCTAATGAGAATCTGCAACAAGGATAGGGCACATGACAAGTACAGATGGTATCTGCAAGTACCCTAGGTGTGACCCTAAACTGGTCATTCCATCTCTCTCAACCTCCCTTTCCTGTACTTTAAAACAGGGCTGTGCAACTTGGTCATGTCTCTGAAGAGTTTTGGAAAACTGAATAATGACCACGAAGTCCTTCCCAAACTTTTAAGGACCTCAAAAACAAAAACAAAAAAACGACTTTCAACAAGCAGGTGTAGAAAATTTAAATTATATTTGGCCTACAAGTAAAGGTTACTCCATGCTTCCCTATCTCAAATGTCCTCTCCCATCTCTCTGGTACTGAGAAAATCTGTGTCGCCTGTTACAAGGCAGTCTACACAAGACCAACACGCTAACCCACTGGCACGTCAGGGTTATCAAACATTTCCACAGTGGCCTGACAAAAAAACTTCACGGAAAAAAACAACACAAACAAACAAACAAACCCAGAGAGAAAAACTACTCTTTAAAGATTTGGCCTTGGGTTTTAAATCTGCCCATCCTTTTTTAACACTATGAATTGACAATCTTTCCTTCAATGATGCCTTGTTCTAATTTCTGTTTTTCACATCCATTAGTGGCACATGATAGGCCAGCGGTTGCTGCCATAGCGTAAATGGAAAAGGTGCCTATAATCTGGGTGTGTAAATGTACTGGGCCATATTCTGGTCCCCAGTTTTCATGGGTTTCCCATGGTGGGCTACCCACTGGCTTAGAAGTATTTCCAGCCCTCAGTGGAGTAAAAATATTAACACCTAACTTGATTCCCACCTTTAAGACACACTTTAAAGAAACGCTAAAAAGGCAAACGGCTCAAAATGCCTCCACCAGGCACCTCCAGGCCCACACCGTGCGCGTCCCTATGGCCCACTCTGGGGTGTCCCTCCGGGGTGGGACACTCCCTGGCCCAAGGCCCTGCTGGCCTCCACGGGGCACCCCTCAACCCGCGAGTCCACGCGGGACACTCCCCGGTCTACAGCCCCACCGGCCTCCTCCACGCGGCACCCCTCAACCCGCGAGTCCACGCGGGCCACTCCCCGGTCTACAGCCCCACCGGCCTCCTCCACGCGGCACCCCTCAACCCGCGAGTCCACGCGGGCCACTCCCCGGCCCACCGCCCCGCCTGCCTCCACCGGGCAGGCTCCCTACAGACGGACGCTCCTCTAACCGGGACCCGCCTAGGAGCTCCAGCCGCCTCACGAAGGCCTTCAGAGGCCGGGCGGGACCACCTCTGGTGGACCAAGGCCTCAGCGCCCGCCCCGCCTGGGCCTCTCGCCTCGGGCCTCGGGCTTCGCCGCCCACCCGGAAAGGCCCACCCTGGCCCCTCGCGCCCAGGCCGCTCCACGTCCTCACCCTCGCCCTCTCGCTCCCCCGCCTCGTCCTCACCGGCCTGGCCCGGCCTCCGCAGCCGCCAGCTACAGCCTCCAAACTCGCGTCGGCTTCGCCTGCTCCCGACTGCCCGCCGGCAGCCCCCGCGCCGCGCGCCCCGCCCTGACCCCGCCCCCGCGCCGCGGACGCGCAGTCGATTGGCCTGCGCGGCGCCAAGGCGGAGCCTCCCCAGCCCGCGGCCTAAAAGCGCAAGATCGAGTTCTGATTGGTGAACGGACGGAGAAGGGGCGGGACCAGGCGGACAGCGACGTAGATCTAAATCTATGCTGAGCTCGGCTCGTTGGGCGGGGCGTCGGCGTGCGGAACGAGGCAGTGTCCTAGGCGAGGCCTAGGCTCGCTGAGCGGGGCCTCGGTTGGTTGCGCGGGGCTCGGTCCTGGGCGAGGCTTAGGCTCGGCGGGCGGGGCTCGGTCCTGGGCGAGGCTTAGGCTCGGCGGGCGGGGCTCGGTCCTGGGCGAGGCTTAGGCTCGGCGGGCGGGGCTAGGTCCTAGGGCGAGGCTTAGGCTCGACGGGCCGGGCTAGGTTCTGGGCGAGGCTCAGGCTCGGCGGGCGGGGGTAGGTCTTGGCGGCTCTCCTTGCACCCTCCGGCTCAGTCCCTGACTGCCAGCCTCCTCCTTACCCCTACGCATTGCATCCCTCGTGGGGCTACAGGGACCGAAGGGGATCATCGAAGGCTCACCCGTGTGTGTGCTAAGGCTGAGACAGGCTGCTCCGTAGAGGCGGCCAGGACAGTCTTCCTCTCGCCTGCGGACCCCCACTAGAGAATGGAAACCTGACTTGCTGTACCATACTTCCCTTCTCTCTTGAGGGCTTCATGTGTTCTTCAAGACCTTACCCCTCGTGCCCTCCTAGCCTGCCCCTGGAACCCACTGTCACCATGTGGCTGTTGAGGTAATAATTAAGTTCAGGAAATACCCGGGCACTTACAAGACTTCTCCCATGGTGCTGTGGATTCCAGAGTGAAGCCTGACCCTTTGTTTTCCAAAAGCCCAGACAGGAGAAAAGCTGGCTCAGGGGAACCTCTGCTTCTCCTGAGACAACTATGGGGTCTGAGACCTGGGCACACCAAGACTGGGCTCAGCCCCGCGGGATGCTCCCCTCATGTGTCACCCACCTCTGAGGCTTTTCCTCTAACCAGCCCCCAGTGACACCATGCCCCAAGTGGTGCACACACCCCAGAACCAGGCACACCAAGACTGGGCTCAGCCCTGCGGGATGCTCCCCCTCATGTGTCACCCACCTCTGGGGCTTTTCCTCTAACCAGCCTCCAATGACACCACCAGGCCCAGAGCGGTGCACACGCCCCAGAACAGAGGACCTCTGCCTGCAGGCAAGACAGGGCCGGGTGGGGATAGTGCAGGTGAGAGCCTGGCCAGAGAGTGGTACTGACCCCTGGCAGGCTGCAGGGTGTGTGCTGCTGACCCGAGACTGGCAGTCTGGAGGGAAGGTAGCAGGCGTGGCAGCTGTCAGCTGAGGAAGGAGAGACAGCAAGAGTTTTAAATACCCAGGAGTCTATAAGGAAGAAGTTCAGAAAACACTGATAGCAAGGTAAAAGGGGCCCAGGTGGGTCCCAGGATGGTCAGTCCAGTGGGCAACAAGAAGGCTAGAGTAGAGGTCTTGGAGTGTAGGCGTCCAGCCACCCAGATCAGTTCAGGTTTCCAGTTTCCTTTACTCAAGCAGTAGTCTTCTTAGCCTACTCTTGAAAATTTATAGGTTAGAAATTTCTTCCTGTATTTCAATCATTCACTTACATTACCAGGAATTTAGTAGTTGCTATTATCAATGCGATCTTTCTTTTCTCACTATTTTCTAATTAGTAAATAGATATCACTCACCTCTTAGTGTTAATTTTCATTAGATGTCTTATACTTTCTAAGTAGATGATCTGATCACCTGTAAATAATTCCTTTTCAATCTTTTGTGCTCTCTTTTGGGCTCGATCTCCAATACATACACAGTTGTTCAGTACTGATGCTACCGATGCAAGTAATTTTTCTTGATTTTAGACACAGATGTTCTCAAGACTTTTAATTTTCCCAGAAAACCTCACAACTTTCCCTTGCAAATAACCAAGAGAAATACTCATTTAATATCTAAACAATAGTACTTTATTGATAAAAGATTAGTATAAATGGATACAAAATTGCTGTGTAAAATAAGTGTTTTCAAAATACATTTCTATAGGTGGAGGCTATCTCTTAGTAAAAGAGCAGTTATCTATAATCAAAAGTATCTATTTAGATTTGGGCAGTAAAACCCAAGGGGATGAGAAGTGCAGCAGTGTGGGTCCTCCCTCCCCACAGAACTGTTACCAGCAGGCAGCTGCCTGAAGTACTTTCACTCAAACATATGCAGGGCTTAGTCACTTACAAACTTGTTTTTCTTTTTTACAGATTTTCCAACAAAGTTATTAAATGGCAAACTCAAATAATGGACTCTGCATGGATGTACTCTGAAGTCATGAACACTTTTTCTTAGCTACCTTCACACAACAAGCCATAACATATAGCTTTTGGCTATTCACAATTGAGCAACAGTGAAGGGGCAATGTTAGCAAGAACACCAGATTTTCTGTAGCACACCTTCGTATTATTATTTAACTGTCTCATTTTATGTTTTTTTCTAGCCCCCACAAAAACCAAAAAACCCTGTCTCATCCTCAGATTAGGCATTTTCTCATCTCCCTACACAACCATTGTCTCCTTTCATCTGTCACTTTCTGGGGTTGAATTTCCCAACTTCAGTAGAAATGATAAAAAAGGCAACCGCTGGAGTGTACCACAGGGAGACACAGGAGGAAAGGTGACACTAAGGCTACAGTGCACAGAAAACGGATCAGGTGTGGCTTCGACTGTGCGCACCCGCCCACTAGCCCATGCTACAGATTTAAAATGTCTTTCACTTTGACAAGACACATGGTTTATATTACACAAAATGAATGAAAACGACAATGGCTAAAAACAAATGAGACAGTCTGTACACAAAAAAATGATTACTGCTATTTTCCTCCCATCAGAAAGTCACTCAAAAAGGGGGTATTTAAAGGAAACCCAAATCAGAAAAACCCGATAGGCATCAGAGGTTCAGGGCACCAAGGCCTTAGGGAGGGAACACTTTTCAATGAAGCTGTGCTTCAGGAGCACGCCCACCAACAGACCCCAATTTCCACAGGGGAGGCAGATCTACTACAGTTACAGAAAATACACTAAAGTGCAGTATAAAATATAAAAAGGTTGGATTCTGAATAGACCAATTGCTAATTTTCCTTAAAATTTTAATTTGGTTGAGTAAAAGTTTACTGAATCTCATTTTGTAGGTAAGAGTCTTAACTGCAATACAAAAACTGGAGCTCATGACTACTTTGATTTTCTCTGTAGCACAGGATAACCAGTATTAGTGGAGAACACTACAAAAAGTGGCTTGCGGTGAGTTCTTTGTATAGGGGTTTTAAAAATGACCTAGATCAGAATTAAGAGACTTCTTTAAAACTCACCTCTAAAAAAGCTGTTTAAGTATAAAGATGTAGGAAATTCTATTCTGTTTTATTTGGTTAAGAGATAAAATCACAGATGAATCAATAGTATTAGAATTATAGCAGCAAAACTAGTTTTAGGTGTTGTGTACAAACATAAAAGCAAGGAAGCAAAGAGTCTCCAAATGGTATGATGTGGTAAGCAGATGGCCTTGCACCAAGTCAGTGAATCTTTCTACATCACTAGGCTCACACCTCTCTACCACTCAGATTATGGGTAAATCTGAATGTTCTAGATATAAATCAGGAGTGCTCATCAATGGTTAGTCAGTTGTTAAGTCACTTAAATCAAAGAAATTCAGTATTAAGCACACATGCCGATTCTTGGAAATCAATTCTAACATTAGTGGTTAGGGAGAAAGAAAAGGAAAACATTCACCTCACAAAATACAGAGTGTAACATAGCAATGAAATACATATGTTAAAAGTACTTCATACAAAAAACACATCAAAAGTCTTTTAAAAATTAAATTCTCAGGCACAGGTACTGTTAAAATGTGGATGGCACCCTCCCAAGGATTGAAAACACACAGCTGGATCACGCATCTGGAATGTTTTTTTATCCAGGAAAGTGTTTTCTAGAAAAAAGAAAACAAAACACACTTAAGTGTGAGTGAGGCAATGTCTACTGCATTGATCATTAACAGTTCTACTTTTCTCATAAACTGAGCAAAAGGCAGGGCTTACATGACCACAAAGTTAACTGAATCAAAACACCACTCATAAGGCTCTTGGAAACTGGAAATGCCGCAAAACTAAAAAGTATACACAAATAAAATTTTACCTATCTAAAAGTAAAATTTTCATTCCATAAAGGTTGAAACCAGAAGCTCAGAGAAAATGAGCAAACACACAGCTGTCACTGCTTCCTGCTTCAAACGAGCTGCATCGCTGAGGCATCCTTGTCTCTTTCCACTGTACCCTCACTTCCCCAGTCACATGCCAACACAGGTTATGCAGGACCAGCCTCTAAGTCAGCAGGCGGTCGTTAAAAAGTTATGGGACCATCAGCAAATAACGTTAAACTCTGGGAGCAGCAACAATTTCCTTATCAGTAAAGTGTGAACTGAGCACATACCCTCAGGACTATTCTAAGGTGTCAATGTGATGATGAAACTAAAGCAACCAACTTGGACCCAGCTGGGGGTGACATGGATGTCTTCTTTACAGTAACTTATCAAACTGTACATACATATTTTTGTGCATTTTGTGTAAATACTGTATTTTACAATGAACACCTTTCCCAGTAAGCTGCAAGAGGGTTTGGTGACTAAGGCTCTAGCAAGACACTCTGGGTCCTTCCTCAGCCACCTGTCCATATGTCATGGAGGCCTCAAGACTCCCTGCCTTCTGCCTAACCCACCCTGCCATAAGTTGGTGAAGGTTCAAGTCCCTTCCTTGTTTTCATGAACACACTCATGCTTCCAGAATGAGGTCCCTGAATTGTAGGGGAGACCATCTACAAAATTCCCAACGTTTCTTCCTCACATCTTGGCCAACTCAAACTCTCTTTCAAGCTCTAATCACATCTCTTGTATAAGGTTTGCCTTGACCCCAGCATCATGTGACCTACCCTCTTCTTTGGACTCTTAGGTCGTTACCTGACTTTACCTTTCATGCTTTTCCTCTGGCAAGTGATAGGAGTGGTCACCTGGACAGTTCGCAGAGCCTGGCTATCCATAAGATACAAGGGAGTGGGCATGTGCCTTTTCCTGGTCCTCAGTGTCTAGAGTCTGCAGATTCTTTTCAAGCAGGCAGACCAGCATACACTAATGACCGTCAGTCAGAACAAAGCTATCTGAGGAACAGGAGGTCAGCAGTCTCCATGCAGGGAACCCTTATCTACCTGGCATAATTCTTCCTCCTTGTGCCATCTTTACTTTTAATCTGTACAAGTTGTTTTAATATATTTTTATTCCCTTTAAAGAGATGTTTTAACAATTAACAAATTTCCAATAATACAATTAATAAAGGTGCTTTAATACATAATTTCCCTCTAATGTTGGTATTTGCAAGCTTAGAAAATAACCTGCAAATGTACCTCAATAAAATAAAAGTTGCAATTATTAAAAAAAAAAGAGACAAAAGTGTGAGAAGTCTTTACTAGAAAGTAGGTGGCAAAGTAGTGGCTTCTGTTTTTCAGGAGCAATCTCTTCTCGTTTAAGATTAGTGATGCAGTTACTTCAAAATGCAAAATATTAATGAGGCTTAAGGAGGAACCTGTCATATTTAAGCTGCTACAACAATGTTAGTAACAACCGCCTGTCTTCCAGGCTAAGGGACAACAGGGCCTACCTGTGACTTCTTGCTACGTGCACATGGCCTTACACGTGATGCCCGAGAGCCCCACCATCGCCATCCCCGGTCTGCATCTGCATCTGCATCTGCGCCTGCATCCTTGCAATCATCTCTTGCATGCGGCGGAGCTGTGCACACACACACAGGTTTTCAAGGTTTGCTGTCTTTGAACATTATTTCTGGGTGTTCTGTGACTCCTAAAATTTCAACTTCTACACTTTCCCAAAACATGACAGAGTTATTATATAAAGACTTCTTACTAATTGATTAAAAAACCAACAGCTAAAGAGAAAACCAAGTAAATGATATGAATACGCAAGTCAAACAGAAACAATAACCAAAGGAAGATAAGACAATATGATAAATTTTCTTAAGATGGAGTCTCACTCTGTCGTCTAGGCTGGAGTGCAGCAGCACAAGCTTAGCTTACTGCTACCTCCACCTCCCAGGTTCAAGTGATTCTCCTGCCTCAGCCTCCTGAGTAGCTAGGATTACAGGCACACACCACCACGCCTGGCTAATTTTTGTATTTTAGTAGAGACGGGGTTTCACCATGTTGGTCAGGCTGGTCTCAAACTCCTGACCTCGTGATCTGCCCGCCTCCGCCTCCCAAAGTGCTGGGATTACAAGCGTGAGCCACCGCGCCTGGCCAATATGAGAAATTTTCTAACCTAAAAGGAGGGAAAGAGACTGATGACAGTGGGAAATGCAAAGTAAAGGGGAATGGGAATGAGTCAGCTTTTCTGGAGGGCAATGAAGGCCTCACAATAAAAATAATATACATACATACATATATATATATATATATTTGTTTTCAAAGGGATGGGATCTTGCTCTTTCACATAGGCTAGACTGCAGTGGCACAATCATAGCTCACTGCATCCTTGAACTCCTGGGCTCAGGGGATCCTTCTGCCTCAGCCTCCTGAATAGCTGGGACTACAGGTGCATGCCGACATGCATGGCTAATTATTTTTTAATTTTTTTGTAGAGACGGGGGGTCTCACTCTGTTGCCCTAGCTAGTCTTGAACTCCTGGCATGAAGTGATTCTCCCACCTTGGCCTCCTAAAGTGCTGGGACTATAAGTGTAACCCACAGTGCCTGGCCAAAAATAGTGAACGTTAATTCATCTTTATCCTTATCATTATGATTTGTATGTATTCAGAAATGCTTCCAGGAAAGTATTATAAAACATTCAACTAAATTTTCTTCAGGTAATTTTGTGGTTATTTTTAACATTTAAATATTTGTTCAATATTGAATTAATCTGACGAAAGAAGTATTTTCTTTCTGTTTCCAAAAGGCTAGCCCATTATGATCTTATTGTTTACTGAATAATGTGTTTGCCTTCCAAAACTCCAGCAGATCTGAATACCACCTTTACAACAGAGCATATTTCCATATTTATGATCTACTTACAAAAATCAGTGACATTACTAAATTGTCTCCAAAGTCTTTCAGCTAAATACATGAAGCACTATGTATGCTATGTAAGTATCCATGTTTATTACATACAGATGTGTATATATAGTAATAAAATTGTATGTATCCTCCTCAACAAATTAAAAAAGAAAAACTATAAATTATAAGTTAATTACCAATGGTATCTATCGATGTAAACAGGAAACAGCTTTAGTCACAAGAACAATACTTTTTGGCTGGGCGCAGTGGCTCCTACCTGTAATCCCAGCACTTTGGGAGGCCAAGGTGGGCAGATCACGTGAGGTCAGAAGTTTGAGACCAGCCTGGCCAACGTGGCGAAACCCCATCTTTACTATAAATAAAAAAAGAACTAGCCAGGCATGGTGGCGGGCACCTGCAGTCCCAGCTACTCAGGAGGCTGAGGCAGGAGAATGGCTTGAACCCGGGAGGCAGAGGTTGCAGTGAGCCGAGATCACACCACTGCACTCCAGCCTGGGCAGCAGTGCAAAACTCTTGTCTCAAAACAAACAAAACCACCAACCAATCAATAGTACTTTTCTACTTACCTCAGCTTCTTTTTCCAGCAAGATCTGGTCTTTATTCACGTCCTCATTCTCCACTTTCCTAAGAATTGAAAGAAATCAGAATTATAACACTGCAACAAATAGTTATTTGATACCCTCCCACCAAATTCTACTTTAAAATTTAAAATGACATGTATTCATCCTTCTTCCTTTTTTTATTGAGATGGTGTCTCGCTCTGTTGCACAGGCTGGAGTGTAGTGGCATGAGCTTGGTTCCCTGCAACCCCCACCTCCTAGGTTCAAGCAATTCTCCCACCTTAGCCTCCCAGGTAGCTGGGATTACAGGCGCGCGCTACCACACCCAGCTAATTTTTTTATGTTTAGTAGAGATGGGGTTTCGCCGTGTTGGCCAGGCTCGTCCGAACCTCAAGTGATCCGCCCGCTTTAGCCTCCCAAATTGCTGGGAATACAGGTGTGAGCCACCATGCCCGGCCTATCATTTTTCTAATTAAAGATATAATGAATAAAAAAGGAACAGAATGATTTTCTTAAAAAAGTTCAAACAACATGAAATGGAACACTGAAGAGACTTTTCTTACTCTAAGCTTGAGTGACAACACTTGCTGTTACCCACTCAAAAAACAGGTATTATCTGAAAAATTCGCTTTGAGATCAGTTATTCTTTATTAACATGAATGTAGTCACCACACTTACAGAAGGAGCAGGATCTGTGTGAGTGAGCGAGGGGCATGGGCAAGCTCTCCAAGCACACCTGAGAATCATGCTCTGCAGAGCACATAATCCCCGTCTCAGGGCCAGCGGCTACTCAGCTCCCAGAGGGGGGAATTTTCTAGCTGCCTCTAAAATCTTTCTTAATGTGGTTTCCAAACTCATAATTAAACTTCACTGTGTACAACGTATGTATAACTTACATAAAAACATATTAGCATGGCTAAAAAGAAAAGCTGAGTGAGGGTGGCTGCAGGACTTTATAAGGCTCGAAGCTGCGGCTTCAATGGCCACTGGCTGCTTAGAAGTCACTCATCCTGGCCTCACCCTTAACTCAGGCGCTGCAGTTTCTTAATGGCACCAAGTTTGTCCTGATGTACAGAGTGATGCTTTTGAAGGAGGACTCGACACAAGCCTCTGGCCTGTCCATCTAAAGTCTTTGTTTGTTTTTTGAGACAGGGTCTTGTTTTATTGCCCAGGATGAAGTGCAGTGGTGCAATTATGGCTCAACTGCTCCTCCCAACTCAGCCTCCTGAGTAGCTGGGATTATAGGCGTGTGCCACCATGCTCGGCTAATTTTTTTTTTTTTAATTTTTGTAGAGATGGGATTTCACCATGTAATCCCATGGTCTCAAAACTCCTGAGCTCAAGCAATCTACCTCGCCTTGGTCTCCCAAGGTGCTGGGATTAAGGCATGAGCCACCATGCCTGGCCTAAAGCTTTTATGTGCATATCATTAAATGTACTTTTTTTTTTTTTTAAAGGCTACAAGAGCATAATCTGATTAAATTAACAACTCTTTTATAGTAACTTTTGAGTAGGAAACCAAACCATGTTGCTTAATGGTCAAGAAGGCTGAGCTGAACGGGGAAGAGGAACATCATGGCTCAGGGTGACACAATACAGAGAAAGGGGCACAGTGTGATCATGACCTGCCGCCTCTCTTAAGTCTCTCAGAACGGAAGTTTTCATAATGAAGGTCCTGGGTCACCTCCTGGAGATCCTGCATGTGTGTGCTGAAAGAGAAGAGCAATACACCAAGGTGGCCTCATGCACGTGATAGTCTCGTAAGAAAAAAAACCACCCATCAAGTACATAGAAGAAATAGCGGTAATTACAATTACTTGGTAAATTGTACATAAAGCTGCTGGGATTTCAGGATAAGGATTATGGCCGAGGAAACATCTAATAAGGTATAGCTCTCCCTTTGTTCCCCAATCAATGATACACAAACTCAGGTCTGGATTGAGTCTCTCAGCAGGATTTCTGCCAGAGGCAATGCCACCCCTGTATGAGGCCATCTCTACCACAGGATGGCAGATAGACAGATTTTAAGAGACTTTTAGGTCAACAATGTCTGAAATAGAACACACTTTTCTAAAAGGACTTACAGAAAATGTAATGAACATATTCATGCCTCCTATAACTCAAAATTTATATATTACTCTCATATAAGAAGAGTTGGTTAGCTAAAGCTATGGCCGAAGACCATAAAGTGAAGGACTAATATTCTGGATCCAAGAATATTAGTCAACAACTTAACCTTTCATTCATCTTATGACTTTTTTTTTTTTTTTTTTTGAGATGGAGTCTGGCTCTGTCCCCCAGGCTGGAAGTGCAGTGGCCGGATCTCAGCTTACTGCAAGCTCCGCCACCCGGGTTCACGCCATTCTCCTGCCTCAGCCTTCCAAGTAGCTGGGGCTATAGGCGCCCACCACCTTGCCCAGCTAGTTTTTTTTTTTTTTGTATTTTTTAGTAGAGACAGGGTTTCACCGTGTTTGCCAGAGTGGTCTCAATCTCCTGACCTCGTGATCCGCCCATCTCGGCCTCCCAAAGTGCTGGGATTACAGGCTTGAGCCACCGCGCCCGGCCATCTTATGACTTTTTAATTGCCTAGCTTACTCAAAATACTTAAGCAGTCCAGAATGAGCAGAACATTGTAACACATTCCTATTTATTCAGGATCCAGGGAAATGGATTGAGATAGCCAAGGAGGGGCTCACTCTACCTCATTGTGAGAAACATACAAGTGACACTAAAGTGAAGTCCCCAAACCCCGTCTTCAGCCTCTACACCCCCCCTCAATAATGGGGATCGGGACAGCCAAGGATGCAGCCCTGGAGGAGCTGAGTGCCCTTAACTTCTTACACGACCATTAAATTGTGTTTGACAGAGCTTGGATGGTTTAACATGTTACTGATTTTAACTCACTACAAATTGCTAAACTAAGTGAGACATGTGGCAAATATATAGCAGCTTTCAGCTAATCAAAACATTGATTTCTCCACATCGGTCATTCTTTGAAGTCCTCTGATAAAAGAGGTATAGTTTAAGCAATATTCTCAGCCTGTTCTTTTTGTTGAGATGAAGTCTCGCTCTTGTTGCCCAGTCTGGAGTGCAGTGGCGCAATCTCGGCTCACTGCAACCTCTGCCTCCAGGTTCAGGAGACTCTCCTGCCTCAGTCTCCCAAGTAGCTGGGACTACAGGCACCCACCACGCCTGGTTAATTTTTTTGTATTTTTAGTAGAGACACTGTTTCACCATGTTGGCCAGGCTGGTTTCAAACTCCTGACCTCAAGTGATCTGCCCGCCTTGGCCTCCCAAAGTGCTAGGAGTACAGGTGTGAGCCACCGCACCCGGCCTCAGCCTCTTTTTTTCAAGAGTAAAAGCAACGTATGCATGCTACTATATGTGAAATTAATTAATTAATTTATTTATTTATTTTTATTATTTTGAGACGGAGTCTCACTCCACTGCCCAGGCTGGAGTGCAGTGGTGTAATCTCAGCTCACTGCGACCTCTGCCTCCCAGGTTCAAGTGATTCTCCTGCCTCAGCCTCCTGAGTAGCTGGGATTAGAAGTGCGCGCCATCACGCTCGGCTAATTTTGTTTTTGTAATTTTAGTAGAGATGGGGTTTCACCGTGTCGGTCAGGCTGGTCTCGAACTCCTGACCTCGAGATCCGCCAGCCTCGGCCTCCCAAAGTGTTGGACTTACAGGCGTAAGCCACCATGCCTGGCCATGAAATTTATTTTAAAGGAAAAAACATCTATTTTGTAGTCAGGTCTGTAATTGTTATTAATAATAAATAGAAGACACAAAAAGCTAACCAGGGCCATCCAATGAGTCTCAGACTGGTGAGCAGGGCACCAGGTGTGGCTCAGCCTGGAGCAGCAGACCAGGGGCCTACACAGTCTGACCATTTCCTTACTAGCACCAGGGACCTCTCAGACCCCAGTTTAGGTTCTAGTCTCCTTTTAACATCAAAGATGTAAGATCTTAGCAGGAAGGAAAGGTACTACAGGTTACAGGCCACAGGCAGAAGAGCTAGTTTAGTAGTGCCACAGAGGGCCCCTGGGTGAGGGTTCTCAGCACCAAGCTGCAACAGCCCCACAGCACTTCTGCAATGTGAGAAACACTGAGGATGGCAATGAAGCTGCTGGCTGCAACTACCTTGAAGGTCAAGTGTACACCCCGTTTAAAATCCATATTCTTCATGCCAAATTCTGCCAGAAGGAACACACCCAATGTCTTACATGAGCATGGTTCTCAGCTTCAGAAAGTCGTTGTGCTCTGGGTTCTCCACCTCCACAACACCCCAGGGGTAGAGGCGGCCTCTGACCTTCTTTCCTTTGGCTTCAATCAACTGATTGGAGCCAACCACAGAGAACGGGATGCTAGCCTAGAAAGAGACACACAGAGTAGACAGGCTCTACACAGGGAACCCCAGAGTTCACTGGGAACACGAGAACATCAGCACAGACTTAACACATTACTACTGACTAAGAAATTTAATTGGAAAGCTGGGGGTATGTAACATTTTCTTGAGAACTGTCAGATACTTTCCACATGGGACAAACTGAATGAAAACAAATTAAATCTAAAATAAAATTTCTAAGCTTTAGGTGATAGCTGTACAATATTTTTTTTTGGGAGACAGGCTTGCTCTGTCACCAGGCTGGAGTACAGTGGCACGATCTCAGCTCACTGCAACCTCTGCCTCCTGGGTTCAAGTGATTCTCCTGCCTC
The DNA here is from genome assembly GCF_001698545.2 of Rhinopithecus bieti. NCBI lineage: Eukaryota > Metazoa > Chordata > Mammalia > Primates > Cercopithecidae > Rhinopithecus > Rhinopithecus bieti. The sequence goes on along the minus strand of NW_016821943.1, from coordinate 915,052 downwards.
CGCCTCCCGCGTGGCTGGGACGACAAGTGTGCACCACCACACCCACCTAATTTTTGCATTTTTGATGGAGATGAGACTTCACCACCATGTTGGCCAGGATGGTCTGGAACTCCTGGCCTCAACTGATCCATCTGCCTTGGCCTCTCAAACTGCTGGGATTATAGGCACGAGCCACTGCGTGAGGCCTTAAAATATATTTAAAGCAACATACCCAGACAATCGCTCTCATCTTAACATGGACAATGGTAAACAGGAGTTATTTATGTTGTGCATTTGAAGCCAGTTCTTACCTTCAGAAGTCTAGTCTGCTCTTTAAAATCTTCATCTTCATCTGATTCTGCATCAGGTAAGTGATAGATTTTGATGTTATGTTCTTCAATTTCATCCAGAATCTGAGAGAATGACAAAACCAGGATCAATTTTAGCAAACTGCCTATATTATTACAGCCAATTCTAACTCATCGTGTAAGAAATACATCGGAATCATCCAAATGTCAATAATCAAACTGATTATGCAAGTTACTGTCAAATAAATTTATAAAACCACGGCCAAGATCCGAGGCGGGTGGATCACAAGGTAGGAGATCGAGACCATCCTGGCTAACATGGTGAAACTCTGTCTCTACTAAAAATACACAAAATTAGCCAGGCGTGGCAGTGGGCGCCTGTAGTCCCAGTTACTGGGGAGGCTGAGGCAGGAGAATGGCATGAACCCGGGAGGCGGAGCTTGCAGGGAGCCGAGCTGGTGCCACTGCACTCCAGCCTAGGTGACAGAGCGAGACTCCGTCTCAAAAAAAAAAAAAAAAAAAAAAATAAATAAATAAATAAATAAATAAATAAATAAAATTGCTAGAAAGGTATTTATACTTGAATTTTGAGGATCCTCTGTACAGAATAAAAATAACATTAGCAATAATGCACCACTACCCTCAACATACAAAGCAGTAGGAAGACGAACGACAGCCCCAGCCCCTCAATGTACAAAGTGGTAGGAAGACGAACGACAGCCCCAGCCCCTCAATGTACAAAGCAGTAGGAAGACGAACGACAGCCCCAGCACAACAGCTACAATGGGAATCATACCACAATCAGCCTCAAGAAGGGCACCTGCCACGGAGAAGCTGCCGGCATGAGAAGACCCTGGAGAACAGGCAGGAGTCTTACAAGCAGAGGGAAGGAAGATGTACCCCAGATGGAAACAAAACAAAACAAAAACCTTGTCAAAGGCACAGAGAAGACACATGGAGTGGATTTTGAGAACAAGAAGAAATTCAAAAGGTTGGAATCTAAGACATCCAGTTGGATAAGGGAACAAAAATTGGAGTTACAAAGTGGAGAGTTCCATGAACACCAGACTAGCGACCTGGGGATCTGTATTTCATTCAACAGGTAGCCAGTAGCCAGCAGCGAAATCCCACAGTCCGACCTATCAAGCAGGCCTAGTGTGGGGGACGGGGCTTGAGGGGAGAAAGAACTGGGCTGACGTTGAAATACAAGTTCATTCATCAGTCAATTAATTAAAACCCTAGCACTCAAATGCCCACTAGATCGTGGGCACTCTTAACAGGCACGAGGCAGGCCACAGCTTTGTTTCGTCTCACCCCAGTACCCAAGCCATCCAGGGAAGAGAGAACAAAAGCAACCTAAGCAGAAAATATCCTGACCTCACACTGTGCACTGGATTTGCTCTCTGGTTTTAAGAATGGAAAGCCTTAATGTGACCTAAAAAGGGCTTGAATGATCAGAGATTTGGTCTTAGCACAATGTCTGCACTAATTCAGAACTCCAAAAAAGGCCCTCCTCTCTACATCCTTGATTCTGTAACTCGACCTTCAGTCTTTACATAAATCCTTATTCCTAAATGGGAGAAACTGAGCAATAAGAAGCATGAACTTGTTCACTTGTCCTCATCTCACGGCCCCTCTCCTGGTCTATTATCCATCCACGCCAACCCCATCTTTTGCCCTATGCTGGCCTCATAAAGATGGAGCCTATACTTTGGAGGAGAGAAGAGTTCGGAAACATTTAGTAAGCTATTTAAAAGTAAGGAGAGGAGTCAGAAAGTGATGAATAAAAAATAATGTACACATTTCTCAGTCTGGAAGATTTCAAGAATTGTGGGACCATTTAAAGAGACAGGGAAGTTGGAAGGACAGGAGTTCTTCAGTGGTCAAAAGAGGACTCCTGTGGGCACATGTGGTTCACAACAAGAAATAAGATACTTGGAAAGGCAAATCAGAAGCCACAGAAATAAGGTGATCAAAATAATATTAAGGAATACTGACTTCCAGGGATCAGGAAGGAAGGTGGTAAAAAGCAGCAGAGAGAAAAGCAAACACAGTGGCTCAGCAGCCAAGGAAGGGAAGTTTCAAGAGTAGAACTGCCAATCACACAAACCCCACGGGTGGGGCCCACATCTGAGAACTGAACTGTTGGCCAAGCCCACGAGAGAGCAATTGCAGGTGGATGACAGGAAGCCTGAGTGAACAGGATCATGCGGAGGGCAGGTAATAGCTACCAGTAAGTGACTAAAAGAAAGGCTGGTGAAGGCAAGAGGCTAGTAGAGGCTGGCAGGAGGCAAGAGGTTCTTTCAGATACAGCAGAATGAACAAACTGGTAGGCATCAAGGAGAAACTGGAGAAAGAGAAGTGATTAAAGCGGCCCAAGAAGGAAGGGATAAAAGCTCGAAGTATTTTGATTCACCTCAGATGTTGTAATCAAGCACTAAGTGTTTTGCATACAGGATTAGAGATTAGAATTAGAGCATTCTAACCCTGACACCACCCCCATTTCTATCTCAAAGAAATTTAATGTAGCAGAGTACAAAAGGTAAAGTTCCCCTAAGTGGGAATTGCTAAAGTATTTATTAGCATAAAAACATCTACGCTTCCAGGGGTTCTTCAAAGGTTCAAATACTTCCTAAAAAACTGGCAGACACTTGAGACAATTTAGGAACAGGCTGCCAAACATGACTACATGCTGCTTAAAAACTGCTTTGGAAAAAAAAACACCAGAAAAAATGTGAAAACATGAAAAGTCAAACCAGATGAAATCATCTGCAACGTGACAGTCAACATCTAAAAACAAGAAGTGTATCTGTTAAATCAATAAAAAAGCAAGAGCCAAAGCCCCTGCAACCTGAGAGAACACACCAATGGCATCAACACCAGGACAGACGCTCACATCGGCAAGCAAGGAAACGCAAATTCCAATGAGATACAGTTTCTCAGATAGGAAACACATTACAAAAACTGGCAACATAACCAGGACAGTTTTAGGGGGTGGAGAGAAGAGTATGCTTTGGAAATGTAAATTGTTAAGAACTTACTTTAGAGCAAATTTAGTCATCCTTCAAAAATTTAAATGTTATTTAAATTTTATTTCCTACTAAGAATTCGTTTGGCTCACACAATTGTGAAAAGATAGATGTGCACCAATGTTCATTACAACAATTATGCAACAAATCTATTATGTGCCAGACATTATTCGGAAGTCTGGTAATACGTAAGTGAACAAAGCAGATTCCTGATCTCAGGACCCGGGGTCAGCGGTCAGGAGAAGCCAACAAATACACTGGAGAAATACTTTATGCAGTGTGGGGGGAGTGCTACCAGCACAGCAGGGGATGGAGATGTGAAATTTTGTGTGTAGCGCTGGGCTCGGTGACGGAGTTGCCCACACAGGTATCTGAGGGAAGATTGTTCCAGACAGAGGGTATCACTAACAAAAAGAAACAGCAAGGGGCAAAGAAATAGTACATTTGGTCAAAGAAAAGGGGCCAGAGCAAAATAAAAAGCAAGCCAATTATTCACCAACAGGAAACTGGACAACATAGAGTATATTCATAGAGTGGAATGCTGTGCATCCAGTAACTATCAGGATATAGTATATATATGAGGATGCTTCCAAATATTTTTAAACAGAAAAATCAAATGGCAGAATAGTATTACTATGTGATTTCACTCTGTAAAACCAAAAACATAAGCCATGTTCTAGAAGGATATATACTTAACAGTTGTTCTTTCTGTGGGTAATTAAAGAAATTCTTATTTTTTTTCTTGAGACGGAGTCTTGCTCCGTCACCCAGGCTGGACTGCAAACAACCTCTGCCTCCTGGGTTGAAGCAAATCCAAGTAGCCGGGATCATAGGTGCCCACCACAACGCCCAGCTAATTTTTGTAATTTTTTAGAGATGTGGAGTTTTGCCATGTTGGTCAGGCTGGTCTCGACCTCCTGACCTCTGGTAATCTGCCTGCCTCAGCTTCCCAAAGTGCTGGGATTACAGGCGTGAGCCACCACGCCCGGCTTAGAAATTCTCTTATTAAAAGGCTTTTTTTTTTTTTTTTTAAGAGACGGGGTATTGCAACGTTGCTGAAGTCCTCCAACTTCTGGGCTCAAGTGATCCTCCCGCCTCAACCCCCTGCTGTACCCCACTACCCTGCCCAAGCAACTGGGATTACATGCATATACCAATATGTTCAGTTACATATTTGTATTTTTAGAGTTTAGCATATATATACAAACTATTTGGACTTTCTTAAGGAGCATAGCATCAGAAAAAAGCAAGCGATTTAAACATATATAGCAGAGAATCAATGAAGAGGCTTTACAGACATACACAGAAGAGGGCACTGAAACGGGCACACCACAGGAGCTGCTGGGGGGTGAGAGACGGTTTGCTGGCTGACAACTGCTATGTTCCCAAACAGAACAGAGAACCAGTCTACTTAGATACACCCTTGTATAGGTCATTTGCAGTCAAGAATTTAGGTAAAGTAACAAACTTCATGAAGAGATCACATTTCTGTATTTGAGTCACTGAACTCTTATGAAATGCACTTGTGTGTAACCAACTGCTACTCATAGAGGGCATTTTAAATATAAAGAGAATTTAAAGAATAGAAATTTGATACCTTCATGAAGGCAAAAATTAAAATTTATAACTATTAGGTTCTCCTTGAAAACCACCATTAAAATGCAGGAAAAATTCTCCTGCCCTGCCTCCCGACACCTGAGCAGACACCTGAGCAGACTGAGTGTGCTAACACCCTCCTTTCTTCATCCCCATGCCCCCTAGTCGCACCCTGAGGGAGAGCAGGAGGCCAGCCTCACTCACCCTTTTCTTCAGCCGCTCCCGTTCCTTCAGGGTGAGAGTGTCAGCTTTTGCAATGACAGGCACAATATTCACCTTGTTGTGTATTGCCTTCATAAACGCCACATCTAAAGGCTTAAGTCTAAAATTAATTTTAGAAGTGTCATTTATTTAAAAAAAACACATACAAAACTCTTCTCTCTCTCAAATTATCTGAATTCTTATATTAAAATACAGAGTTTGGGTAACAGTTACAAACCCATATAGTAAAGCATTTCTCCACAGTAAACAATTACTTACCCATGTCCAAAAGGTGAAATAAAGTAAAAGCAACAATGCACCCTATTATCAATGATGTGCCGCCTGTTCAAGCCGCTCTCGTCATGCAGGTACCTCTCAAACTGCTCATCAATATAGGAGATAATTGTCTTAAAACTGAGAGAAATAGAAACATTAACAATAATCATAGGGTACAAAACAGGGGGTCCCTGACTTCAAAGGGAAAACAAGCGCCTCTGCCCAAATATATACAATTTAATAATTCATTTTCAAGATGAGAACAGAAGACTGACTCCTAAATTTGGCAAATGGAAGTTTTTGGAAACTATGCCAAGCATAGTTGGCCCAAAGTGCTGGGAGTCAAAAAAAAGCTTGAATGGAATAGGTTTTGATGCACCTGAGAGAGGGCCAGTGTTGATAGGGCTGCCAAGTTTTTCTTTTTTTAGAGAAACTGAGTCTTGCTCTGTCACCCAGGTTGGAGTGCAGTGGCGTGATCTCGGCTCACTGCAACCTCCGCTTCCAGGGTTCAAGCGATTCTCCTGCCTCAGCCTCCCGAGTAGCTGGGATTATAGGCATACGCCACCACGCCCGGCTAATTTTTGTATTTTTAGTAGATACAGGGTTTCACCATGTTGGCCAGGCTGGTCTCGAACTCCTGACTCTGTGACCAGCGCCCCCGCCCCCCCGCAGCCTCCCAAAGTGCTGGGATTACAGGCGTGAGCCACCGCACCTGGCCAGGGCTGCCGATTCTTTTCAGGAACGTGACTGTGAAGAGGGGCAGAGGAACAGGATGGTAGAGAACATGGGTCAAGAACAGGTTTATCTGAGCTGGGAAATAGCACAGCACTTTCACATGTAAGAAGGGAGAAATTCCTAAATGCAGGAGAAAAACAAAAGAACCTTCCCCTTTTCATCCAGTGGTGTAAAGCTGATGCTTTATGTTGACAGGATTAGAACCAGGAGGGAGTCTGTACAGTGAAAGTGGCATTCTTTGCCCAGTACAGGTGACAGACTGCTCTATCTTCTACTTCTTGATTTCCTTATTTGTGAAAATGATGCCAATGAGCAGTCATTTACAGACACTACGACTCAATCCACTCTCTAACAGGTTTCACCTCCTTCCACGTAGAAAGGATGTACTACAGTATTTCGTTCACCAGCCACGGCTCAAATCCAGGTGTTTCATTTACACTAGCAGTCTATGGACGACCAGCTTTGCGATCTCAAATCGTACTAGAGTACCAGAGAAAAATTACTCTATAAAATCCCTTAAATTATTTAAAAAGTCAACATTAACACATTTTAAATTATCTAGCTGTTTTATATATATAGTGATCCCAAACTTAATCACTCATTAACACTATCTATCAATTTAAGTACATTAAATAAACAAATGCAGATCCCTGGGCACCCGGGTGCATACCAATCTCTGCAGTTGATAGCATCACCATAGCCAGGGGTATCTACCACTGTCAGGCGTAGCTTCACCCCTCGCTCTTCAATTTCAACAGTTGAAGCCTCAATCTGGACAGTTCTTTCAATTTTTTCTAGAAAAGAAACAAACTTAATAGGGAATATAAGCAGCATGCGAAGAGGAAAGCTCACATTAACAACATTCTCACAACTAGTGACTTCCGAGTCCACTACCTCTCTGCAGAGGTAGGTTCTCCAAAGTTACCATGGGGATTACGCAAAAATGATCCCAGAGGAGTCAGAAAGGGGAAGGTTAAAGCTAAGATTATTGCGCTACTGGGGAAGGTTAAAAACACAAATATTAAAATCATAATTTCTGTTCCTGGGAAAAGAAAGGAACTTACGAATTCATTTAAAACTGAATTCAAAATATCCTGAAAGGACTACATATTCTTGCAGCAGCCCCAGTCCTGGGTTCTCACTGTGTGCGCCTAATTCATTCAACAGGCATTTGTGGATGCTGGTGTCCTGTGCTGGAACTTTCCAACAGTAGATGAATTAGAACATCTATCCCAGCAATCTTCTAGTCAGACACCATTTTTGATGTACAACATTCTCAATCCATCAACTGTTTAATATAGGCAGAAACTACTTATTACATTTTACAGACAAAACAGACTCAGAGAGGATCGATCCATGGATACGTGTCAAAGAAAGTCTACAGCCCAAATCCAAGGACCTCGGTGCAGCACCTGCCCCGTAAGTGTTTTCCTTGTGTTCAAAGTTGAACAAGAACAAACAAAACACAGAGCGAAGACGTAAAACATGCATTGGGCAGTCCTCAGCACCTTTCATGTAGAATTACACGTGCAGTAACATAGGAATGTTTTTACCTGCAGCTCCAGGTATGACTCTTTCTGGGTAGAGATCAGTTAGGAAAAGGCTGTTTATGAGAGTCGATTTTCCTAGACCTGATTCACCTTTAAATAAAAAGAAAAACCTTGTCATGACCTTATGCATATGATACCATTCAATCTGTTAAGTGTTTACACATGGCCTGGACTGGGCTAAGCACCTCATGAACATCACTCTGTGTTTAGTGCCTAGAGCACCACTGTTTGGAGTGTGATCTTTGAGTGTACTCAAAGAAACTCCGATTTGCCCAAGGTCGGAGTACCACCCGGAGCAGGGCCAAGACTGAATCCAGGTCTATGAGCCTACAGACCTTAAACATCATATGATCAGAAACACGACTGTTCACAAACGTGAGGAATGTACTTTAGAGGTTGGTTTTTATTTTTGACAAATAGAATGCAAAGCAGGTTTTCAATGATCAGTTCTGCTAGTCACTAAACTTACCACATTTTCAGAAAACTGAACATATCTATCCTGTAGTGTTAAGAACACTTGTGCTTCCCGAGCTGCAGGAACGGGTGAGCAGGACAGGGCCTGTGGTCTGGTGGGCTTACTTCTTGAACCCTCACTCTGCAACCTCCCCCTTCTGCCACCCTGTCTTCTTCCTGCTTTAAACCCATCCCCGTTTCCCAGCACTGGCAACTGCCATACGTCAGGCAACTTTCCTGCTCACTTTGCTGAGTTCACATGAACAATTCAGCGACACATGTCCACATAAGCTTTCAACGAGGTGAGAATCTCTCAACTACTGTGACCATATATTCTGAATATTTGAAATTTAACTTCAAAAAAGATGCAAAACACCAAAAATTAAATTTTACATTTGAAGGAAGCACAAATTCCACTGCTTCTAAGTCTTAATTTTGCATGGAGAAGCGCTTCTGACGTTGGTACTACATAGCACTTGGTGCTGGACTGTCCCCTAGGCACCTTAAACCACCCTCTGTTAAGTTCTGCAAAGCCTGAGGAAGGAGTACACATCTCTTTTGAAAAATTATTATTTCTGGCTGGGCACAGTGGTTCACACCTATAATCCCGGGACTTTAGAAGACCAAGGCTGGAGGATCACTTGATGCTAAGAATTTAAGACCCTACCTGGGCAAAAAAGGGAGATCCCCATCTCCCAAAAAAACCAAACGAAGTAAAAAACTCCAAAATCTTAGCCAGGTGTGGTGGCATGTAACTAGAATCCCAGCTACTTGGGAGACTAGCGCAGGAAGATTGCTTGAGCCCAGGAGTTACGATCATGCCACTGTACTTCAGCCTGGGTACAGAGTGAGACCCTGCCCCTTACAGAAAAAAATTCTGGGAAAATCAAGAACAAAAAAGTGAATTCGAAATGTGCAGACATACAAAATTAGGACTGCATTTTAAGTGAACTGCAATTTTCACACACGAAAAGAACAAAACAATGTGTTGCACATGCCTAAAAATGATTGTAAATATTTGACTAAGTGCCTATTATCCCATTAAGTCATTCTTTTACTAAACTGCGGTGCAGTGCCCCTTTGTATTTTTGCTCCATTTAAAGAAGATTTTACCAATAATTGCTAAGTCCTTTCTGCACGTCTGGCACAGGTCTAGAGCAGAGACACGACAGAGAATGAGAAGGAACCAAGTCCCTGCTCCCTGGAGCCCTGCAGCCCAGCAGGGAGAGGATAAACCAATGAAATCCCTTTCTGACTAGAGTGGCAACAGCTGTGGGGAACAGCTGAGAACGTCATCAGAGGCAGCTTTTTAAAAAGCAGTTAGAATATCCCACTGGCTACTTCTAAATTATAGATCTTAATTTTAAGGGTATATGTGATTATTTTACTTGGAATAGCTTTTGAGTAACATCAACACATGGTCTGCTTAAGGAACTCGGAACATGAGGCTACACTTGGGCTGAATCACTGCAGCGCAGGCACCCAGCTCTGCTCTGCCTCACTTTCTTTAGTATCTCCATTCTGGCCAGGTGTCTTTCACGTACGTGTCAGCAAATGAGAGAACAAGACACACAGAGATCTGGGCCTGCAAATCTACCCCAAATGCACTGGGTCCAGAAGTTTCACTTGTTACAAAAGTAACAAAGTATTTTTTAAAGTGCCAGAATTAATATAGTTTTTCTCTAATAGTAGTGACAAAAGAGACTGGAATGGGAGGTATTCAGAGTTTAAAATATGGCATGTTTTCCCTAATTAGAAAGAAAACAGTATTAGGCACAGTGGAACCATGGAAGGAAACATACATACAGGGTGAGAAAGTGAAGCTTCATTGTACAATACTATTCTGAAATCCCATCAGGCAAATCTGTCACCAAAGTTTTAGGCTTGAGTTAGAAGTTTTTTTTTTAAACCTAGGCTAAAAAAATACAATGGCAAAACAGCCTATTCCAGGAATGTTAGGAAGTAGCTTTCAAATCTGAGGGAATTTCTCCTCAAATTTTAAATTTTTTAACCAACATGAAAATGAAACTGCTTTCTCAAACACTACGCATCAAGGGCCTTTCTCAGGAGGCCCCTGAACAGCAGTCATCTAAGTGATCGGCTTTTTTGCTCAAACAACTCCCACCAGAGCTGCGCAAGAGCAGGACGGCCCTGGCAGCTGCGTGAGGCGGGACTCTGTGGGAGCGGGGAGCTCACAAGGGTCTCCAAAAGGTCTGGCCCGCCCATCCCAGACTCCTGTGCCCTCAGGATGGAAGGCCTATAACGTGTGAGCGCCCGGAATTACACTCAGCTGTTAGTGCTCAAGTGCTCGCTCCAACCCTCCCGTACAGTCGACCACAGTCACAACCTGCTTTCCTCTTTTTCAGACACAAACATCTTTACATTAGGTTTCTATTAGGTAACATATTTGGCAACAGGCTTTATTCTTAAACATGCTTTTCATATAATGAAGCCACCATCACATATAAATGTAGCCAGGATAGTAACTTTTTTTTTTTGAGACAGAGTCTCGCTCTGTCGCCCAGGCTGGACTGCAGTGGCGCAATCTCCGCTCACTGCAAGCTCCACCTCCCGGGTTTACGCCATTCTCCTGCCTCAGCCTCCCAAGTAGCTGGGACTACAGGCGCCGGCCACCACGCTGGGCTAATTTTTTGCCTTTTTTAGTAGATACGGGGTTTCACCGTGTTAGCCAGGATGGTCTCCATCTCCTGACCTCGTGATCTACCCACCTCGGCCTCCCAAAGTGCTGGGATTGCAGGCATGAGCCACTGCGCCCGGCCAAGAGTAACGAAATATAATTATTTATCACTCTGACTAGAATCTACAGCAATATGTCACTAAATTGTCTCATGGACAGTCTGCAACCTGGCTTCCTTGCTTGATGTCGCTGAATAAGTCATTGTGATTTTAGAATCCCTTGCAGACTGTTGCCCCGACATCTGTGGTGGCTTCCTTGCTTGATGCCGCTGAATAAGTCATTGTGATTTTAGAATCCCTTGCAGGCTGTTGCTCCGACATCTGTAGTCTTTCATTTGCATTTGATCTGTTATTTTGTGAACTTGCCTACTTCTTTAGAAGTCTTGACACAATTTTAAAAACTATGCCTTTCCTCTTCAATAGTCTCTCTTTTACCAATTACATGTGCTAGGGTTTTCCACCATTTTTCTTGAGCTATTAATACAACAATTCGAAAGTTGAGGGTTCTTGTGGCTTTCTAGTTCTACTTTTCACTACTCACCCTCAACCCCCTGTTTTCTTTTAAATCCACTTTATGGAGGCACAATTTATAAATACTAAAATACACCCATTTAAACTGTACAGTTTTGACAGAAGTAGATACTCAGATAACCAAACTCCACTCAAGATAAAAGATTATTTTCATAACCCTAGAGTTCCTTTGTGTAACTGTGAAGTCTACCCTCTCCAGTCCCCACTGCAGGCAAACACCAATCTACTTTCTGTCACTACGTATCAGCTTTGCCTATTCTAAAACTTTTAAATGGCATCACACAACATGGCCTGTTTTGTGTCTGGCTGCTTTTGCTCAACAAAGCACTGAGACTGACGCATGCTGTTGCATCTATGAGTAGTTCGTTTCTTTTTTTTTTTTTTTTTTTTTGAGATGGAGTCTCCCTGTGTCGCCCAGGCTAGAGTGCTGTGGCTGGATCTCAGCTCACTGCAAGCTCCGCCTCCCCGGTTTACGCCATTCTCCTGCCTCAACCTCTCGAGTAGCTGGGACTACAGGCGCCCGCCACCTCGCCCGGCTAGTTTTTTGTATTTTTTAGTAGAGAGGGGTTTCACCGTGTTAGCCAGGATGGTCTCGATCTCCTGACCTCGTGATCCGGCCGTCTCGGCCTCCCAAAGTGCTGGGATTACAGGCTTGAGCCACCGCGCCTGGCCGAGTAGTTCGTTTCTTTGTAGTGCTTGGCAATATTCCATTGTATGGCTACACCACAATTTGTTAACCCACTCTCTAGATACCTCTGCTCTCCCCAGTTTGGGGCTATTTTGAGAAAAGCAGCTATGAACATTCATACACAAGTCGTTATGGACATGTTTTCATTTCTTATGGGTAAACACATACAAGCGGTACTGCTGGGTCTTAACTGTTAAAGTACCACCAAACTGGCTACCATACTGGTTGTGGCATTTTTACACGCTCACTGAGTTCCAGTTGTTTCACATCCTTGCTGACACCTGGAGTGCCTGCGTTTTAGTGGATGTGTGGTGGCATGTAGTGGTTTCAATGCATAGTCCCGATGACCAAAGATGTGGACATCTTTACGTGGGTTTACCGGCTATTTATCTTCCTTAGTGAAATGTCCATTCAGATCTTTTGCCCCCTCTTTGTAAGTGGGTCATTTGTCTTACTGATGTGTAAAAGATTGTTACATATTCTGGACACACATCCTTTGTCAGATATGGTGCTATGAATACTTCCAGTTCCTCCCATTTTATTTTCCTACTGATGTCTTTTGAAGAAGACCAACTTTTAATAATGCACAAATACTTTTATAATTTCTATTCTTCATGTCCTAAGAAATCTGCTTACTACAAAGTCAAAAAATTTTTTGCCCATTTTCTTGTATAAGTTTTATAGCTTTATATTTCAATCAACTATCATTTCAGGTTAATTTTGACATACAGTGTGAAGAGTTGAAGTTCATTTTTTCACACATAACCATCTAGTTGTTACAGATGCAAAAAGACTAACCTTGCCCCCACTGAATCAACTTGGCTTTTTTCTCAAAAAAACAGAACAAAAAAATTGAACTTATCATATTGATTGATCTACTTCTTGGCTGCAGCTCTGCTCAATAGATCTGTGTACCTACCCTTACCACACTGTCTTGTTTACACCACACTATCTTGTTTACACCACACTGTCTTGATTACTGCTAAGTCTTGAAATCAGAGACTGTAATCCTCCAACTTTGCTCTTTTTCTAAACTGTTTTTGTCTGTTCTAGGCCCTCTACATTTAAACTTTAGAATCAGCTTGTTAATTTTTATTTCTGAAAATTGGGGCTGGACACTGTGGTTCACACCAGTAGTAATCCTTGCACTCTAGGAGGCTGAGACAGGTGAACCACTTCAGGCTAGGAGTTCAAGACCAGCCTGGCCAACATGACAAAATGCCATTTCTACTAAAAATACAAAAATTAGATGGGCGTGGTGGCGCGTGCCTGTAATCCCAGCTACTTGGGGAGGTTGAGGAATGAAAATCACTTGAACCTGGGAGGTGGAGGTTGCCAAAATCATACCATTGCACTCTAGCCTGGGTAACAGAGCAACACTGTCTCAGAAAAAATACGGGACAATTTGGGGGAGAAAGGGCATAACAGTTCCAATCCACAAATGGGGCAGATCTTACACAACTTATTTAGGTTTTCTCTCAGCAGTGTTTTGTAGTTTTCAGTGTATAGGTCTTGCACATTTTGTTAAATTTATCCCTAAACAATATTTTTTGTGACTGTGTACTGTAAATCATTAATACTCTTGTTTGTGATTTTTTTTTTTTTTTTTTAAAAGGAGTCTCGCTCTGCCATGCAGGCTGGAGTGCAATGGCATGACCTTGGCTCACTGAAACCTCCCCCTCCCGGGTTCAAGTGATTCTCCTGCCTCAGCCTCCAGAGTAGCTGAAATTACAGGCACCCACCATCATGCCCGGCTAATTTCAGTACCTTACAAAAGTACTAAAGAGACGAAGTTTTACCATGTTGGCGGGGCTGGTCTTAAACTCCTAACCTCAGGTGATCCGCCAGCCTTGGACTCCCAAAGTGTTGGGATTACAGGTGTGAGCCACCACACCCAGCCTACTTTCTTATCTTTAGTGGGTCCTGGATTTTTACAATTCATTTTTCAGCTAACATCATCTTCCTCCTTGATAACTACCGTGAATGACACTGACTTTGAATGTTACACCATGTATTCCTAAGATAAACTCCATTTGTTTAGTTGGTTCTAATTTGAAAATGAGAATTTGTTCCAATGGGATTGACATATTAGGGAACAATAGCAGCATAATACAAATTTCCTATTTGCTTATATATGATCTCATTGGTGAGAAACTAGGTGAATACAGAAAACTGTGTTTAATTTTGCATCCAACAGAATCAAACCACTTGGAGATATTCCCAACACACACCCCTAAATATTTATCAGCTAATTTTCTTCACCGCCCGTTATGAGCCACACCTAATTTACACCTAGTGTTATGACTTTCCAACTTTAGAAAATCCTCCTTCCACAGCTACACAAAAGGGCACAAGTTGCAACCCTCCTGACGTCCACTTGCACAAACCAAACCTCAGGGCTTACATGGTGTAGTGATTATTTTTCAGCCATTTACATGTGCACTAGTATAACTCTTGTGTTCCTATCTTTTCCCCCATTGTGTCACTGATGAAGGCTCTGAGTATTGGGTACCTGTCTTCTCCACAAGCTCTGATAAGCTCTGTGGTGTTTATTCATCATGTTGGATGGTATGGGGATCGTTTTAGAAACACACAGGTTGCATCATAGCAGAACTAAGTGCATTGTCTTTTTATTTAGATATATTGCTGGACTTGGTAAGATTTAATTAAGATGTCCATGTCTAGTTCACGTATACGTCAAAAGTAGAGGTTCTTCTTCAAAGACTTTCCTCCTCATCTAATTAGGAATAAATAGTAACTTCTCTTAGAAGCAAAAATTTATTCAAAGACGTGTGCTAACATTCTTAAATAATCTGCTAGCTGTGATGAGGAAATCAACATACTTTATGTTCTTAGCGCCCACAATTTAGCCTAAATTTGCCCTGGCATGCTTATGATGGTCCAAGCATTAGGGCATAGCCTGCTGTTCTTCCTTATTTGAAGGTGATTTTACCTTTCTCAACAATCCTCCTTCCTTTGTTCTCCTCTCTGCCTTTGCCTCTTTTAAAAAGTTCTAAGTTGCTAGTCAATCAGGACAAATAAGGAACGTGAGGTCCCGTTCCAGCCAGTGGAAACAGCAGTAAGGCAGACACAGCAGGTTATAAATGACCTAGGTTATAAATGATCCTCTTTGTTCGGTGTACTCTCATGACAAAACTGATGGCGAGTGCACCCATTCTGTACAAAGTAAAAATGGCTTTGTTGAGGAAACTGAATTTATGTTCAAGTGCTATTTCCTTATGGCACCGAGGAACAAGCATTTCTTTTTTTTTCTGAGACGGAGTCTGGCTCTGTCGCCCAGGCTGGAGTGCAGTGGCACCAGCTCGGCTCACTGCAAGCTCCACCTCCCACATTCACACCATTCTCCTGCCTCAGCCTCCCGAGTAGCTGGGACTACAGGCGCCCGCCACCACCACACCTGGCTAATTTTTTATATTTTTAATAGAGATGGGGTTTCACTGTGTTAGCCAGGATGGTCTCGATCTCCTGATCTCGTGATCTGCCCGCCTCGGCCTCCCAAAGTGCTGGGATTACAGGTGTGAGCCACTGTGCCCGGTCAAAACAACTATTTCTAACATGTATTAGTCCGTAGTTTTCTTGTCATTTATAACAGGATAATGCTGGCTTCATAAAATAGACTGGTAGGTGTTTCCTACTCATCTATTTTGTGAAGAAGTTTGTTTAAGACTTATATTAATCCCAGCACTTTGGGAGGCCGAGGTGGGTGAATCACGAAGTCAGGAGATTGAGACCATCCTGGCTAACACGGTGAAACTCCATCTGTACTAAAAATACAAAAACAAAATTAGCTGGGTGTGGTGGCGGGCGCCCGTAATCCCAGCTACTCGGGAGGCTGAGGCGGGAGAATGGTGTGAATCCGGGAGGTGGAGCTTGCAGTGAGCCACAATCGTGCCACTGCACTCCAGCCTGGGCGACAGACAGAACGAGACTCCATCTTAAAAAAAAAAA
>NW_016821943.1:867844-898660 GCF_001698545.2 Rhinopithecus bieti | reverse complement strand
TTAAAAAAAAAAAAAAAAAAAAAATTTATATTACTTCTACTGCCTGCCACATACACCTTTTCTCATTTTTAATTTCAATTTTCTTTTTTTTTTTGGTGAGATGGAGTTTTAATCTTGTTGCCCAGGCTGTAGTGCAATGGTCAATCTCGGCTCACCACAACCTCCACCTCCCAGGTTCCAGTGATTCTCCTGCCTCAGCCTCTCAAGTAGCTAGGATTACAGGCCTGTGCCACCACGCCCGGCTAATTTTGTATTTTTACTAGAGACAGGGTTTCTCCATGTTGGTCATGCTGGTCTCGAATTTCCCACCTCAGGTGATCCGCCTAGCCTCCCAAAGTGCTGGGATTACAGACTTGATCCATCATGTTTTGAGATGGAGTTTCGCTCTTGTTGCCCAGGCTGCAGTGCAATGATGGGATCTCAACTCACTGCAACTTCCACCTCCCAGGTTCAAGCGATTCTCCTGCCTCAGCCTCCTGAGTAGCTGGCATTACAGGCATGTGCCAACACGCCCAGCTAATTTAGTGGTTTTTTTTAGTAAAGGTGGGATTTCTCCATGTTCGTCAGGCTGGTCTCCAACTCCCAACTTCAGGTGATCTGCCCATCTCAGCCTCCCAAGGTGCTGGGATTACAGGCGTGAGCCACCGCATCCAGCCAATTTCTACTTATTTTTTGAGATGGAGTCTTGCTCTGTCCCCAGGCTAAAGTGCTGTGGTGTGATAGCTCACTGCAACCTCTGCCTCCCGAGTTCAAGCGATTCTCCTGCCTCAGCCTCCCAAGTAGCTGGGTCACAGGCATGCACCACCATGCCCAGATTTTTGTATTTTTAGCAGAGCTGGGGTTTCACTGTGTTGGCCAGGTTGGTCTCGAACTCCTGACCTCAAGTGATCCTCCTGCTTTGGCCTCCCAGAGTGCTGGGATTACAGGTGTGAGCCATCACGCCCGGCCAGTTACCATATTCCTAATGACAATTCAGTGGTCACTCCTCTTACCTTCAACCCCTGGTATGTAATGAATTTCTTTGTTCTGGCTACCTTTTTTTTTTTTTCTTTCCTTGAGACAGGGTCTCACTCTGTCACCCAGGCTGGAGCGCAGTGGCACAATCACAGTTCACCACAGGCTTGACGTCTCAGACCGAGGTGATCCTCCTCCCTGAGTCTCTCAGGTAGCTGTGATTACAGGCACCCCCCAGCAAGCCCAGCTAATTTTCCTATCTTTTGTAAAGACAGGGTTTCACCATGTTGCTCTTGAACTCTGGGGCTGCAGTGATCCACCCACCTTGGCCTCCCAGAGTGCTGGGTTTACAGGTGTGAGCCCCCACAACAGGCCTGTTCCGGCTACTTTTAAAGACCTCTGTTTATCTACGGTCTATTTGCTTATTACGTGCTTTGGTGTGCTTTTCTCTATTCCATTTTCTGCTTGTTGGTTCATCAGTAGCTTCTGGTAGCTTGTTATGATACATCTTGGTCTAGTTTTCTTTATATTTATTTTGCCTGGTATTTGTCAAGCTTCTTGGATCTGTGCATTTATAACTTTGCTGAAATTGGACAATTCCCAGGCATTATTTTTTCATGATTGTTTTTGTTTTCCTGTCTTCTCTGTGAATATAATCCATATATTAGACTGTTTACAGGGTACCAAAGGACATTGAGGACACGTTCCATTTCTTTTTTTTCCCAGCTTCTCCCTTACTGTGCATCTACTGTCCCCTTCACTTCTGCAGCGTATCATGTGCTATCAGGCTTATGATGGAAATTTCTTAGTCTTTCGAAGTTCCACTTGGTTCTCTGTTGTATCTTTATCTTATATTCGTGTTTTCCTTTAAGTAATAGAGTTCTTCTTTGCCAATTCTACTGTCTCTGTCATTTCTGGATCTGTTTCTATTGCCTGATTCTTCTCCTGATTATGTTCAGGTTTTGCTTCTTTGATGCCACACAATTTTCTATTAGATATTGTGAACGTTACACTGTACATGCCTGGATTTTTTTTTTTTTTTTTTTTTTTTTGAGACAGGATTTCATTCTCTCACCCAGGCTCGAGGCTTGAGTGCAGTGGTATGATCTCAGCTTACGGCAGCCTCAACCTCCTGGGCTCAGGTGAGAGGAGTTACAGGTACATGCCACCATGCCTGGCTAGTTTTCATCTTTTCTGTAGAGACAGGGTTTCACCATGTTGCCCAGCCTGGTCTTCAACTCCTGAGCTTAATCCTCTGCCTGCCTTGACCTCCCAAAGTGCTAAGATTACAGGTGTGAGCCACCATGCCTGGCCTGGAGGATATTTCTGAAATGGGTCACTTACATAGCCATCGGCAGGCCTTGGTTCCTTACTTGGTGGGCTTCCCTGTAAGCTGCTTGAGTGTTCTCTTGACATGGCAGCCGGCTTCCTCCCGAGTGAGTAATGTGAGAAAAGGCAAGGTGGGGGCCACAATGTCTTTCATGACCTAGTCTTAGAAAGCCACACACTTTCATTTCCACAATATCCCGCTGGCTACACAGGTAAAACCCTATTCAATGCAGGAAGGGTTAGGAAAAAGTTGTGAATACCAGGAGACAGGAGTCACTGGAGGCCACTTTGGAGCCAGCTGACACAACGAGTAAACTTTCACTACATGTAAATAACGAAGGGACAGAAAAATAATTTTGCTTCTCAGGAAAATTTTCGAATGAATATACATATATTTGTTCAAATTCCCAAGTTATCTGACTCTGCCTCTTACTTTATAGATCATGTTGTTATACTCCAGAGATTGGAAGGGGAGATATTTATTTAGTAAGTTGGAGACTATAAATTAATTTCTTACCGACCACCATCAGTGTGAACTCAAAACCTTTTTTCACTGATTTTCGGTGAACTTGATTGGGGAGATTTGCAAATCCAACATAGCCAGGAGTTTCTGGATTTATAAACTGAGTTGGTTGTTGCTAAACAAGATTAAAAACAAACAAACACCTTAGTAGTTGCTTTTAAGATATAATCAGACATGAAACATAGGTTATCAGTTTTCACAAATTTTTTAAAAAGTATAAACAAACATTTCCAGAAAGTCTTAATTCTATCAGAAAACCAGCTGTATTCAATTAGGAGCATTAAAAAAAGAAAACTAATCTAGTGTAACTCCTTAGTTATATGCTGACTGAAAATTAACACTGTGTTAATCAGTATTGTTTAGGAATTTAACAATACATAGAAGACACATGCTTAATACATCTTAACGCAATTTCAAATTTCGACTTGAGAGACTATGGAGTTCCAGGAAAATCAGTTAAGCTTACAAAGTACTGCTACAGCTGACAGTGCTTTGAACGAATGGTTTCATTCAACAAACTTGGCTAAGGAATAGCTTCCCCCAGGTATTAGGTGTGATGCATTTCTGAAAAGTATCCAGGAAAAAGGCATCTCTCTTGCTGTGATTCTAGCTCTATAGAACAGTTTCACCGAGGGTGAGGCAGGCAAATGAGAGGTGGGATGTTGAGTATCTAGTGTCAAAGATCAAGAAAGAACAGACAGAATGAGAAGATCACAGCTGACTACACTGAGGTATCAATATTTCTTGGTAGAATATCTGATGAGAGAGAGGACAGAGATGTGAGAAAGCAAGAATAGCAGAAGTAAAACCAGAATCTAGACAGTGGCATACTGAAAATGAGAATAAATTTTAAAATCAATTTATTAATTGAAAAGGCAAGATACAAAATAGTATTTCCTTTAGGACTACATTTTGCAAATGTATAGTCAAATGCACAAACGGGTGAAAAAGAATATATGTAGCATATTAACAGTGGTTATTTCTGAGTGGTGAAATAATGACTTTTTTTTTTTTTGCTTATCCGTGTTCCAAGCTAACACTGGTATAAAATGCAAAAACTGATATGATGATTTTGCATTGGATAGTAATGAACACTATAGGACTCAAAGATAAAAAACCAGAGAAATAATAATCTTGTAACGTTAACCACAAGTTCTGCTTTTCTCAGAATGTTCTTTAGAACTAATTTCTCTCTGAACTAACTTGCAAGGGCTGATTTAAACCAATTTATCAAGTCTAAGAGCCCCATCAATTTCATCATAATAGATTACTAGAATTCTAAATTATTTGGTCTGCTGGGAATGTACTAAGGGGGCTAAAAGGACTGTTACTGATGTGTGTAAAAAAAAAAAAAAGTAGAAGCCTGAAAAAAAAAGAGAAAGCTCCAAGCTTTCAAGATGACAACCAGGCCGAGCGCGGCGGCTCACGAGATCGAGAGATCAAGACCATCCTGGCCAACGTGGTGAAACCCCATATCTACTAAAATACAAAAAATTAGCCAACATGGTGGCACGCGTCTGCAGTCCCAGCTACTCCAGAGGCTGGAGGCTGAGCCAGGGGAATCACTTGAACGTGGGAGGTTGAAGTTGCAGTGAGTTGAGATCATGCCACTGCACTCCAGACTGCTGACAGAGCAAGACTCCCATCTTAAAAAATAATAATAATGAGTCCGGGTGGTGGCTCAAGCCTGTAATCCCAGCACTTTGGGAAGCCGAGACGGGCGGATCATGAGGTCACGAGATGGAGGCCATCCTGGCTAATACGGAGAAACTCCGTCTGTACTAAAAAAATAATACAAAAAACTAGCCGGGCGAGGTGGCGGGGCCTGTAGTCCCAGCTACTTGGGAGGCTGAGGCAGGAGAATGGCGTAAACCCAGGAAGCGGAGCTTGCAGTGAGCCGAGATCGCGCCACTGCATTCCAGCCTGGGTGACAGAGCGAGACTCTGTCTCAAAAATATGTATATATATATATTAATAATAAAAAGACAACTAAATTAGAACTCTTTGTCTTAATGAATCAAATACATCAGTTGTATTAAAAATAATGAATCGTACAAATCCAACAGCCTGAAAACATAAAGCAATTTTCTCCTTATGCTGTAGATACATGAAGTATGATCTTACCTTAGACATCTTTTGTGAAGCTTCGTCTGTTAAAAAGAAAAACACACAGACACACATAAACGCACATAGATAGTATGCATGTATACACACGTGTATTTAACAGGATGAACTGACCTGTAAAAAAACTTACACATAGGCAATGTAAAAAGAAAATACAATTTCAGAACCTTCCAAATTTATTTTGCCAAAGGGAAAAGTTAAGCGCTGACAGTGAGCTCATGTGATATTACTACTTTCATTCTTTCTGACTTTTGCGTTTAGATGTATACATTAACCAGACTCCCTATTCTTTACTCAAACCTAGACTAAATGACTGGGAGATAAGAGATCCTTATGACTGTTACTTCTTTACAAAAGGAGGTTAAACAAATCCCTTCAAGTGTAATCAATAGTAGCCAATCAAATTTGTAACTTTAAATGGGCCTTAGTACAGAAAATGTTGTAATTCTGTTTGGCACCTTCATTTTGCCTATATAAACAATCCTCATTTTACCCCACCCTGGGAGCACTACACATTCTTTGGTGTAGCTCTGCTTATACTTTGTACTTAAATGAATTCTTTTAACTGAATCAGGAGCCTTTTGATTATTTTAGGTGACAGCATCTCAATTACTTCAAGTATTTCCCTAGGAATAAGACAAGCATCTATCATTACAAAGGTTAACTTCGATTAAAAAAAATAGGCCAGGTGTGGCGCTCCCGCCTGTAATTCCAGCACTTTGGGAGGCCAAGGTAGGCAGACCACTTGAGGTCAGGAGTTCGAGACCAGCCTGGCCAACATGGTGAAACCCCATCTCTACTAAACATACTGATTCAGCCAGGTGTGGCGGCATGTGCTTGTGATCCCAGCTACTCAGGAGGCTGAGACAGGAGAATCGCTTGAACCTGGGAGGCAGAGGTTGCAGTGAGCTGAGATCATGCCACTGCACTCCAATCTGGGCGACAGAGCGAGACTCCATATCAAAAAAAAAAAAAAAAAAAAAAAAATTAGATGGTGGCTGGGTGCAGTGGCTCATGCCTGTAGTCCCAGCACTCGGGGAAGCAGAGGCAGGACTGCTTGAAGCCAGAAATTCAACACCAGTCTGGCACCATAGCAAAACCCTACCTCTACAAAAAAATTAAAAAATTAAAAAAAATTTTAAGTTGATAAAAACAACTGTATATATACACATACACACATATTCCGTATTTTCAATAATACTCAATTTTTTTCAGTACTGATTATATGTTAGACACTAGGGACACAAATGGGATACACACGGATACACACTTCCCTGACCTCTGGAATTACGTCATTTCCCCTCTCTCTTTGAAACCTTTCAAGGAGTAAGGGACGCTATTACATAGCAACTGTAACCTGAACATGTTTGCCACCCATCTGAGTTTCCTAGAGCTACCTGAGAACTAGATTTTGACACTGGGGTACAGGGAGCAATGTGAACTACATTTATGAGGAAAGGAAATAGGACGGAAGGCATCTGAGTGTTTGAGAAATGTGACAATGGTTTTAAAGATACGTGGAATTTTTTTTTTCTTTTTGAGACGGACTCTCGCACAGTCTCCCAGGCTGGAGGACAGTGGGTGATCTCAGCTCACTGCAACCCCCGCCTCCTGGGTTCACGTCATTCCCCTGCCTCAGCCTTCCGAGTAGCTGGGACTACAGGCACCCACCACCAAGCCTGGCTAATTTTTTTTTTTGTATTTTTAGTAGAGACGGGGTTTCACCGTGTTAGCCAGGATGGTCTCGATCTCCCGACCTCGTGATCTGCCTGCCTCGGCCTCCCATAGTGCTGGGATTGCAGGTGTGAGCCACCGCACCCGGCCAGAGATATGTGGAATTTGTATACAAATTTTAGAAACCCTGAAGCTTTGGAAAGCATGGAGTCTGTTGGCTAACTTTCAGTAACACCACCAAGAAAGATGACTGCTGTCAAATTTTATTCCCTCTGGAGCTTAGAAGCTTATTTAAAAGCTTCTCTCACTTTGCCTCTCGATTCCGCTCCTCCAAATCTTAACTTCCTGAATACTGTGTACTCTGTTTCCCCTTTGACTGGAAATGTTCCCAACTACCTTGGAAGAAATGAGATCCCTGCATCCCCAATGTTATTTGGCTTGGTTAACCAAAGAATAGTAGCAGTAAGATTCAGGAGCCTTTAACCTCAGCATAACCTAAGAATTGAGGGCAAGTGTGAGTGTGGAGTAGAACTTCCTAAAGGGAGAGAGAACGGTCAGATGTAATAAAGACAGTTTTGGCAGAAGGAGTTGGCATCTTGTTTTCAAATAATATAGAGTTAAGTATCTGATTATGAACGTTAAAAAAAATTAATTGTTAAAGAAAATAACAAATTAAGAGAAAAATATGGAGGAAATAGCAACTTCATCAAACCAGCAAAAATACAGAAAAGAACTAAGAAGAAACAAAATCAGAAGTAATCCTAAATCAGCACAACGGGGACAAAATTCAAGAACATCAGTCATCAGTACAAATGTGAAATAACCAAATTATCTGCTTAAAGGAGGAGACAGATTGGCCTAAAAAAACAAAAAAACAGTCCAGCTATAAGGTATATGCTTAAAACAAAGGAACAAAGAAAGGCTGAAAATAAAGGGACAAGGTAAAAAATAGCAGAGGCTAGCACAAACACGGAGGAGCGACAACACTATTATCACCTTGCCAAGGTGGGAATCAGAGTAAAAATAACTAAGCAGAATAACAGGGATAACAAGTTATAATGATAAAAGCAACAATTTATAGGGAAGATACAATATTCATAAGCCTATATGTTCAAATAATCACTGTAGATAAACACATAAAGCAAGGACTAGGAAAAATACAAAGTTAACTTAAGAAAAACACAATTCAAGTGAGAAACTTTAATAGTTCTCCGAGAACTTGACAGATTCAGTAAACACAGTATACGCAAGGACAGAGAAGAATTGAGTAATACACAACAAATAAATCTGATTTAGCAGACACAGAGAAACTTGAATCAATACCTTAAAAAATGTTTAAAGTCATGTATCTACCATAAAAAAAAAGCCTAACCAAAATTTGAAAAACATTTCTACAGTCAATGTTCTCAAATAATGATCTGCTTAAATTGGGGGGAAAAAGATGAAAAGTCACTCCCAGTAATTTGTTACGTTACTGGATATCCCCGGGATCAAGGAGAGTAACAAAAGCAAAGCCACAAGCAATCTCTAGAAAGCAATGGAAGGAAGATAAAAGCAAAACTTACAAGATAAAACAGGAAATCAATAAAGAGAAAAAATGAATTATGAGGGGGGAAAAAAGAAGAGTAAACAAATCCAAAAGTTGTTTTTTTTGTTTGTTTTTTGGAGACGGAGTTTCACTCGTCGCCCAGGCTGGAGTGCACTGGCGCGATCTCAGCTCACTACAACCTCTGCCTCCTGGATTCATGCAATTCTCCTGCTTCAGCTTCCAGAACAGCTGGGATTATAGGTGTCCGCCACCACACCCAGCTAACTTTTGTATTTTTAGTAGAGATGGGGTTTCACCATGTTGGCCAGGTGAAACCTCCTGACCTCAGGTGATCCACCCATCCTGGTTTCCCAAAGTGCTGGAATTACAGGCAGGAGCCATCATGCCCGGCCTCAAAAGCTGGTTTTCTAAAACAAATTCCTCACAAGCCCAATTAAGGAAAAAATAGCAAATATACAAAAGAGCTGAAATAATGACAGAGGAGATCACATGTAGCAAAATGGCCACAAATCTGAAAATGTAGAAAAAATGGGCACCGTAAATTACCAACACAGAACCAAAAACTGGAAAATCTGCCGGAAACGAGTATCACTGAGCAGCTGATTAAAGACATACCAGTGAAAAGGACCAAGACTTGACGTTAGAGTTGAACTCCATCTAACCTTGGACAAGATCAAAGTCATTTAACTATTCCAAGCCTCTACCGAAAAAAGGGAAAACCATGTGTTTTATGAAGACAGCAAGGTTTTAGTAACCAACTCAGATGGAGACATAAGAAAGGAAAAAAGGAATGAATGAACGCCATAGGTCAATCTCACTCACAAATATAAATGCTAAAATCCTGAATAAAATAAATGCTAGCAATTAGATTCCAGGATGTATCAAAAGCATCTATCAATATTAATCCAACAACACAATACTGGGGAAAAAAAACCATGCATTAATAGATGCTGATGAGGCATATAAAATGTAGCTACCAAACGTAATGAAAACACTAAGTAAGAAAACTGCTGGCAAAGTGTGGTGGCCCACGCCTGTAATACCAGCACTTTGGGAAGCTGAGGCAGAGAAGCGCTCGAACTCAGGAGTTCAAGACCAGCCTGGGCAACATGGTGAACACTGTCTCTACAAAAACATAAAAAAATTAGCTGGGTGTGGTGGTGGGCACCTGTAGTCCCAACTAAGTGGGAGACTGAGGTGGGAGGATCCCTTGAGCCCAGGCCTTGGCTGTAGTGAGCCAAGATGGTGCTGCTGCATTCCAGTCTGGGTGACAGAGACTATCTCAAAAAAAGAAAAAAAGGAAAACTGCTTAAATCTAATCAGGATATTTCTGAAAACCAACGGCAAATGCTATTCTCTAAACAACAGAAAATTAAATCTATTTAAATGACAACCGATAATTAGGCAGGAATGCCTTTCCATAATTATTTTAAAATACTTACATGAAAACTTTTACATGAAGACCTATACAAAAAGTGAACAAAACCCTCATGTGCTGTCCATTATCCAGCTTCAACAATTAGCAACTCAAAGTCAATAATGTTTCATTTCCACAATCATCACTGCCACTGCCTGATTATGAAGCAAATACGAGATACAACATTTCAATTATATTCTAGTATGCATATCTAAAAATAAGGGCTCCTAAAAATGACAAACCATCACCCATAGCTAGTTCCTTAATGCAATCAAATATCCAATCAGTATTCATATTCCCCATTCTCTCATTTTTTTTCATGTGAATCAAGATCCAAGTAAGATGTAAATACTGCAATTTCACCATGATTATTTAATACTACCTTGGTGAGTTTACTGAATATAATGAAACAAGAAAATGAAAACAAAATACTTTTTTGCTGATTGGACTGAATACACAGAAAATACAAATACTCGGCTGGGCGCGGTAGCTCATGCCTGTAATCCCAGCACTTTGGGAGGCCGAGGCGGGCAGATCACGAGGTCAAGAGATTGAGACCATCCTGGCCAACATGGTGAAACCCCATCTCTACTAAAAACACAAAAATTAGCCAGGTGTGGTGGTGCATGCCTGTAGTCCCAGCTACTCGGGAGGCTGAGGCAGAGCTTGCAGTGAGCTGAGATCACACCACTGCACCAGCCTGGTGAGAGCAAGACTCCGTCTCAAAAAAAAAAAAAAAAAAAAAGAAAACACAAATATTCTGGTTAAAAAAATTCTAGAATAAGATAATTTAGTAAGGTATTTGAATATAAGACCTCAAGTCAGTCAAGTACCAGCAATGAATATCAAGGAATTAGAAAAGGGGGCACATCATTTACAACAGAGTTTTTAAAAATCCAAACAAGTAGGGACCACACTAGAAAACAGGTCCTACAGAAATCAAATCATTTTTATTTTCCCCAAATTAGCATACTATTTAGTCCATTTCTAACTGGAATCCCTAATGGTGTGGCTTTTTTCTTAAACAACTGGATAAAACGAGCTTCAAGTTCACATGGAAGGATTAAACGCCAATGCTGAAGATAGAAAAGATCAGGCACTTGCCTTACTACCTATTACATGTATCTGATTTCAAACCCACACAGTGCAACATAAAAATACCATAGAGCACCTCTCCCACACCTCCACAGAACCCCCTCAGCCTCACTGAACCCTGTGCACACATATGGGAAAATGGAGAAACCATTTGTCTTAAACTGACATTTCAACTTTGCTTTGACTTTACCAAGTTTCTCCTGCCATCTATTTTTTTCAGAAACATAACTTGGATCCACAATGTTTTCTCTAATAATTTATTAACTAATGTGAAATAGAAGGTGAAAGACGAATAATGAACCTTTGAAGCACAGGGTTTTCAGTGAGAAAGCCTTGATCCAGCAACACAAACTGCCAACCACTGTGATTAAAACACTGGATGCAAAATGGATCAAAAATGTAGTCAAATGAAAATTTTATTTCTTCAGATCGTGTTTATTCCACAGGCCAGAAGTTGTTTAAAGGTCTTTAATCTTGACCCACAGCTTATTTCTTCCACAGAACACGTGCATCCCAATACATATAAAAAAACCACTTTTCCCAAAACAAAAGATACAAGATGAAGAACATCCTGCGATGTAGAACTCGGAAGGTCCATGATCTCTTATTCAAAGCATCTGGATTCTTTGGGTTTGGGGAAGGTCCACGTTCAGCATAATCACATAGCACTCCTAACACGGACTGGGGCAGGGATAAGTGGCATGTATGACCACTAACAGAATAGACTATACAATTGGCCTCACCTCAATTCTGCTGCCAAATGAGTTTCGGTGTTCCCTTTCCTCCACACGCGCACACACACACACATAAACAAAACAAAACAACAACAAAACCCACAACTTTTCTTTTACAGCAGTTTCTGTATGCTGGTATTGGGAATAAAAAGGGGCCCTGAGTTACATTTATGAATGATAGAAGGAAACCCTAGCCCCTTTCCCTAGGTCACACTGCTAGTTTAAAAGTCAGTCAGAATGTAAATCTAATCTAATTAAAACGCTCTTGTTCTTTATTCTGGGCTGTGGCACTGGTGAAGGAGATCAAGGTGGAAGTTGGGGAAAAAAAAATCAGGACAACTTTTATAGCTAATGAGATCAATGCCAAGATTAGACGTAACAGTACACATTATGACTTAGGATGCTGGGTGGTGCAAAGAATCCACTAATGGGAGCTATGAAAAAGTCAGTGAAAACAATGAAGCTCAAATCAGAAGTATCAAGAATCAGCTTTCATGACCCCTACACCATCATATTTTTCTTTATGACAGCAAAACTATTTTGAAACACTAAATACATCGCCAAGCACTGTGATTTAAGTCATTCGAAAACTACTTGAGAATCTACTAGGTGATCGACAACAACCGAGGCAATGGGTATGGGTGGCAATATCAACATGTGCCCTGCCCCTCAGGGTCCCAACAGTCCAGTGAACAAACACCATCTGGAACATCAGGCAAACACCTAAGCCTGTCTGGAGGTAATCTAATTTGGGCGGAATCCCACAAGCAGGGACTAGGTAAGGAGAAGGCAGTTAAGGTGGGAGGTAACCAGATTTGAGAGTTTGGGCCATGGCCAAAAGTGTGGAAGTTTGAACTACAAGAAGTTCAGTACAGTTGGGTCATGTGTTTGCGTGGACAGAGGAGAGGGTCTGGGGGTACCGACAAGAATCAGACCGAAAAGGTAAAAAACCCACCAGGTGTGGTCTGGGCCCGAAGGCCAGGTCACAGTTGGGACTTCACTGAGATTATGGAGACCACAGGCTTGCTTCTCATCCCCGGACAAACCCGGCGGCCTCCAACCCCATACCCTACCCCCTGCTGCCTGTCCGTGCCTCGCTGGTGCAGCCCTTCGTCGCCTCTCCTCGCCGAAGGTACCCGCAGGCAGGGCCTAGTCGCTCTCTCCCCGCTTATCCGCCGCATCCAGTCGATGGGCTTGGAGGTTTGGGAGCTGGCCAGTCCTCCACGCCTCCGGGAGGAAATGGCACCGTTAGAAAGACAAGATGGCCACACAAGCTCTAAGTGTTTGTCGGGCCTCAACCTGTATCCTCCCTCCGAGCACCAAACCTCCCGACCTCGGCGGCACTCGACGCCCCGAGGCCCAGTACCGACAACCGCGCAGTGGAATTCCCGCAGGGTCGCCAGGGGGTCACCGGAATCCCCACTCCCGCGACCGGCCCGGCCCGTGTCGGAGCCACCGTCACTGGCACTAGGACCGCCCGGGACAGGCAAGCCCACGATAGGGACCGAAGAGCCCGGGCCCGGCCGCCCCTCCCCCACCCCGCCCCGCCGGCACCCCAGGCGGGCCGACCACCCCCGGAGAGTATGGGACGAGCGGGGCGTCCTCCGCACTTCCTCGGGAGGGCCGGCCCGCAACTTGTGGCCCCGCCACGGCGGGGTACACTGGCGAGACACTCACCCGCCAAACAGCCCGAGAATAGGCGCCGACCGACCGCGCCGCGGACCCGCCCAGAGCCCGCGGCCGGCTCACACCCCGTCCCGCCCAGCGCGCAGGCGGATTGCGTCACCGCGTCACCCCGCCCCTTTGCCAACTCCTTCCTGGCTCGGCGCGGCCCGGCCTTCTTCCCCTCCCCCATGCGGCCGGCTTCCGAGTGCGCAAGCCCAGACTCGTTCGCGTTGTCCGCCTCTGCGCAAGCGCCGTGCTCCTCCCACGGCGGTTGGCCATATAGAGGCTGGGGGTGGGGGGGGAGGTCAAGCGTAGCCTCTTCTCCTTTACCAAGATGGCGGCTTGTCCCTGTTCCGCCACAGTTCCTACCTTATGAGCTCGGTTTTCTTATGCTAATAAGAGTGGAACAGGTAATGAGAATCTTCGCCTTGCGGTGGGTAACTGAAGTCGGGGGAAGGCCGTTTGTTAGAAGGAGACAGGTGCTCACTGAGGAGGAGAGAGGCGGTCGGGGGAGGGCAGGTGGTGGCGGGAGTGCGGAGCGATCACGGGGAGGGGGAGCCTTCGCCTCTGCTCCTGTCCTCCAGGAAGATGGCGGCAGCACCGAGCTGGGGCGCCGAGGACGACTGGGCGGGGGGACGGCGAGCGGCCGCGCGAAACTGGTCTAGCCCACCACCGCCGCCGTCTCGATGATCGGGGGGCCTCTCCGGCATTGGCTGCGCGCACGTCACGTGGGGCCGACGGGCCCTGCGCAGACCATCGAGTCGGGCGTCCCTCCCCGGGGACGTGGCCTTCCTGTGCCCGGGCTGGGGCCCGCCGCCCCGCGGGGGAGGGCGGAGCTGGCGCGGCCCCTAGCTTTCTCCTTCTGGTGTGGGGCCCGAGGTGAGACCTGGGGAGTGCCCCGCAAGCCCACGAGCAGCGACGTGGCTCGGGGACGGGAGGGTGCCGTGCCTGGCTGCGGCCTGAGCGGGATGGGCGCGGGCGGCTCCGGCCCGCGGGTTGTGCCCCGGCCCGGGGTGTCCTTTCCTCCCTCCCGCGTGGCCTGGAGGCACTGCAACTGTCCGAGACTCACGTCAAGGCTCGGCGCAAATACCCCTCGTTCAGGAAGACTTCCTAGGTTTCCCCCGCTTAGAGGAAGCACTTCCTGAGTTCCTAATGGCTGACCCGCATGGTGTTGGGAACCTGAGCCTCTCTGACACCATGGCATGTTGCTAGGGTATTTTTGTGCGTAGCTCCTTTGGAAAGGGATTAGGTGCTCAGGGCTAGCTGCTACATATCCTCTCCATTCGACTTAGAAAATGAGAGGGTCAGACTTGACATGGTGTTTGGACGCCATGTAAAATCGAAGGAAGTCGACTTGGACTTTGCTTATTAAACAGTGCTTGTGGTCAAATGAAACGTCTGAAGGAATGTGGATGAGTCGTAATCTTCAGGAACATGACGATTTGCCCCTCAGTTTTGCGTTTTATGTTCTCAGATTCATAGCTACCCTATACCCTAAGCCCTCAAGCAATGACTTCACATTTATTTGGTGTCTGCTTAAGGATAATCAGTCACTTTCTTAGCAGGTAGCTTCCTTAAAACCCTATTAAGATAGGTTAAGTCACAATTAGGATTGTGTCTAAGGCTCCTGGTAGCGGCACATTGCATAATAAGCTTAATGTTCATTTAGGGAAGCAAATCTGGGATGCTGAAACACTGGATGAAACGTGGTGCTTAGGTTTACATTTTGATTTTTGGGCAGCTAAAAGTGTCCCTAGGCTAAATTCATTAAGTACACATGATATTAGGATACTTGGCAATAGTATTTAAAAATAGTTGAAAAGGTGTTTGGGTAAGAATTATTTCCATCGTTTGAATTGCCGAATCTCTGGGTCTGAAACATCAACCTATCAAAAGTTTTAGACTTGGAGAAAATGGAGCTGGAGCCTACTGCCTCAAGTCTCAGGGACAGCATTTGAAACCCCGTTAAATAATTCATCATGAGGATTAAACTTTCCTGTTACTACCATTAGTTTTGCTTGATGCCAAGCACTGTTTAAGGGACTTAGCTCATCTTATGAGTCAAATTAACGTCATTGCGGTAAAACTGCATTGAGTGTAAGGAGAGTACCTCTAAGACGTAGTTGACCTATGTCCCGTCCCTCAGCACCACTTGGCTTAATCGAATCCCTGTCACAGTGTCCTCTCCAGTGGGCAAAGCTAACTTCTCAGTGGCCTGGTGGGAGAATTTCTTCTTGAGTAATTAAGTATTTTTCCAGGTTTTGTTGTTTTGGCCTTCCAGTTGTCTGACTTCAGCCTCATGGCCTCACTTCTTCATTTCAATTCAAAAAAATATTTGCTGGAAATTGCTGTGTAAGGTTAAGGGTTCTGCAGATACAGAGGTTAAGAGGATATAGACTTTTCGGCCAGGCGCAGTGGCTCACGCTTGTAATCCCAGCACTTTGGGAGGTCAAGGCGGGTGGACACTTGAGGTCAGGAGTTCGAGACCAGCCTGATCAACATGGTGAAACCCCGTCTCTACTAAAAATACAAAAATTAGCCGGGCATGGTGGCGCGCGCCTGTAATCCCAGCTACTCAAGAGGCTGAGGCACGGGAATCTCTTGAACCCAGGAGGCAGAGGTTGCAGTGAGCCAAGATTGTACCACTGCACTCTAGCCTGGGAGACAAAGTGAGACTGCGTCTCAAAAAACCAACAAAAAAGGGTATAGATTTTTCTTTTCCTCAAGCAGCTTGTGGTCTAGTGTGAGAGACTCATTTGTAGAAGAGTAATTACATTATAGTGTGATAAGTTCAATGATAGAAATATATATATAAGGTGTGGACATAGGAAACAGGCTGTGATTACCTGTTGGAAAGTCTTCCTATAGAATGTGGTCCTTGAACTGGTAAAAGACGAGTAAGAGTTTTTCCAGGTGGTGTTGAATGTACAGGAAGACTAGGAAAGAGGAGGCTGACATTTATAGTTGGCAGCATACATGGACAACAGGTTGAGAATTTGGTATACTCTTGCCATTGCAAATGGTAGAGGGCTTGGCTCAGACTGTGTACTGAAGGACTTGATGCCCTTCAGTGAGTTTTATCTGAGATACTCTGACCTGAACAGAATTTGAGATGATTGCGCTGGGTCCACTGGGATCACTTACGATCCTTCATGGGTCATATGGATTCTCCATTAGTGCGTCCCAACTGAAACTTACATGAAGGGCTTAAGCAGAGAACATGCTTTTTGGAGTACAAAGTGGTAGTTTTATTTGGTATGGCCCGTTCATTGTGCATCCATCCCATGGGCAAATGGTGATACGAAGCTTTTCCCTCTTCTGGTAAGCAGTAACCAAGTTCTGGAAGAAGCATACCATGCAGCTTTCCCTGTTGCCAAGTTATGATGACACAAAGTCCAAAATGCACGTAAAGGTTTTTCACCAAGTAGAAAAGCAGAGAACCCCAACCAGTATAATGTGTCAGAATGCTTTTCCCCTTAAATTGTAAAAGCACCACAACGTTCAACATTTGGAAACCAAGAAAATAATGAAAAGAACCTCTTTTCATGTGTGTATTTTAAAAATTGGTTACATGTTATTTTTTGCTATTTCTAAAGTCAGAGACATTTTAGAAGTGAAATCCCTAGTAGGCTATTGTTTTACCAAGCACACTGAAGTTCCTCGAATACCGTTGAAGATGAGCCAGACACTTGTTCTGACACGTGTCTGGACATCATGTGGTTGTGTTAATCATCTTGTTGATACTTGCTGTTAATTTGGTAACAATGCATTGACTACATACTCTCCCTTACTACTTTTTATTAGCATGCATATTAATCTTATTTCAAATCAAGGTTACATCTTCATGTAATTTATAGAGTCAGATAATCCTAGAAAGGCTTGTACGGAAGAAGTGCCAACGTCCTTCCCCTAATCGTGTTTCCTCCCCTGCAGAGTATCTACTTTAGCCTTAGTAGATTTCCTTGGTCTTTGCCTCCAACTCTGAAGAGCATATTTGCTTGACATCTGTGTTTATGTCCCCCCACCCCGGTTTCATGTGATATCTCTTCGCTTGACACTAAGAATAGGTAGGAAGTTCCTAGCTTTCTTTCACCCTCTGCCTTCTCAGTGCAAACAGATCCATGGCTGCCCAAAGTGCTATATGCTTAATTTGGTTAGTTCAGTATTGATTGTTTGTATTATGACTACATACTGCCTTTTACAGCTGGACAAAGTGGTATAATAGGATTGTTTTCCCTTTTCTGCATAACTTTGTGTTTTCCTGGGTTATTACAAGTGTTACTTGTTTTTGTTTGCTTGCTGCTTGCTCAGTTTTCTGTATTTTATCACTACAATTCAACCCCAAATTCTGAACCAATTGTCTAAATCTTTCAAGAAATTGTCTGATTTCTTTTGATGAAAATTAGTATTCCTATCATTTTATCTTGAATAAATCTCTTCCAGCACCTCCAGTCTGCTGCAGGCTTGTCTGTGCCTGGAATCTTCTTGTAAGTCTCATCACTCCCTCTTGTGTTGGAGCCTTACTTTTCTGGAACCTGTGTTCTCTTGACTTTACTCTCTCACTTTCCTTCACTAGTTGCCTGAGAGGTGCGTGGCAGATGAAGTTTTGAGAATGTGTATGTACGAACGTGCTTCATTCTTCTCTTATCCTGAGTAGGAGTTTGGACATCATTTTGCTCCGCTGTCTTTAAGCTTCCAGTGTTATTGAAGTCTTAAGCTGTTCTGATTCTTTTTTCTTTCTATTGATACATAACATTTTTAGAGCCTTTGTGTGTGACTATGTTTTCCTCCATGAAACCTGAAGGCTTTTCTTTTTTTTTCTTCTTTCTTTCTATTTCTTTTGTTTTTTTGAGACACAGCGTCTTGCTCTGTTGCCCAGGCTGGAGTGCAGTGGTGCTGTCATAGCTCACTGTGACTGCAGTCTCTGGGGCTTGAGTGATGCTCCTGCCTCTGCCTCCCAAGTACCTGGGACTACAGGCATGCACCACCACACCCGGATAAGTTTAAAAACTTTTTGTAGACATGAGCTCTCTATGTTGTCCAGGCTGGTCTTGAACTCCTGGCCTCGAGTGATTCTCCTGCCTCAGACTCCCAAAGTGCTGGGAGTGAAGGCTTTGTCTCAGGGTCTCTTCTTTCTGCGAAATTCAGAACTCCGAGAACAGTGATGTCCCTTGGAGACTGTTTTCATCCAACGTCTTGCCTACCTTTGGTCCTGTTTCTTTGCAACTCTTGTTCTTCAATGCTGGGCATTTTTGTTGATTTATTGCTTTGATTTCTTCCTATTTGCTCTCTCTTTCTAGACTTCTACTCTTGGACCTTCTGGATTGGCACTCATAATTTTCTTAAGTTTTTTCTTTTTTTTCCCCATCTAAGATTTTGTTTTCGTTTTATCTTATAAATCGTAAATTGACAATATATACTTGTACGTATTTATGGGGTACAAAGCGATGTTATGATTTATGAATACTGTAAATAATAAAATAAAGTTAACATAATTCATCACTTCAAGTACTTTTTTTGTTGTGAAAGCCATTTGAAATTTACTCTTTTGAAATCGACATTATTATTTACTATATTCACCATGCTGTACAATATATCTCAAAAAAGAAAACCACATTCCTCCTGTCATTGATGTTTTGTACCCTTTGGTTTTTCATTTTCTCTCTGGAAGTTATTCTCAAGTTTATCTTCCAGCCCTTCTACTGAGGTTTTTCTCATTTCTAAGAGCTTTTTCTTGTTTCCTCTATTCCTATTTTATAACCTATTTTTTGTTTCATGAATGTGGTATCGTCTCTTAACTGTTTGAAGATATTAATGCGGTTTTTTTTTGTTTGTTTCCTGTTTTCATTTTCCTTAAGCCACTATTGAGGCTGCTTTGGTTTGTTTTGGGGTTTTTGGCTTTTGTCAGAGCCTTTTCTTGGCTATGCAGTGGTGTTCTTGTGCCTGCTCGTGAGTCAGAGGGCCTCTGAGCCCTCTGACTGTGGCTTGCTGACTGTGGCTTTCACTGCAGAGGCACCTGGCCGGGCCATTTCCTTACAGCACCCTTGTCAGCTTCTTTGCATTTCTTCAGATTCCCCAGAGAAATATCTTGTAGCCCTTTGCCTGGCTACGTGGCCCTGAGGAGAGAGGCCTGGGAGCGCAGCAGTACCCATAGAGGAGCTTACTTCCGTCTTTGCAGAATTATTTCCCTCCTCTGTAACTGGTGTCTGTAGTCCAAAGATTCTACTTCTCTTTGTAGACAGAAAAACGATACCATTTTGCCATGATAGGAGAGGGACTGTGCTGGTTGGCTCTGTGTGGCTGTGCAGAGTTGTGGGGTGCATCTTAGGGATCTTCCTTTTAAACCTATCAGCCACCTCTGTTTTTGATTCAGGTCTCCTGGCTTCCAGTCATATTGCTAGTTGGCCTTCCCCATTACCGATATGGGATTCAGCCCTAGTAGGTCTATTTCCAGTTTCTAGCCTCCAGTATTTTAATGTTCTTATCTCTAGTCCTATTCTTCGTTGTTGTGATTTGTATCTTAAAAAAAATCCTTTACTATCATTTTAGTGGTGCTTCAGGAAGTAGTGTAAATGTATTGATCTGACAGCTGCCCATGCTAGAGACACTGTTCTAGGAAGTGGGCAACAATAAGGAAGAAGCGGGTGTGTTCTCCTGTGCTTTCGTGGAGGTCACGTTTTGGTGAGGGGTGTCAGGCAGTCAGCACACCAGCAGGTATGCAGTATGTCCAATGTGGACAAGAAGGAAGGAGGAAAATGGGAGTATCGAGGGGAGGAGAGTGGGGGACACAGCGGCAGTTTGGCCTAGTGGGGAGGCCTTGCTGATTGAGCGGCAGTCGATTCAAACCTGCGGGGAGCAAACAAGCCATGAGCAGCGATCTGGGGAAGAACTTTCTAAGAGGAACGGACAGGGGTGAAAAGCACAGGGGCAGGACTGTGTTGAGCACGTTGGAGGAATGTGGAATGCCAGTTACTAGACCAGTGTGGGTCAGGGCTGGAGGGTGTAGGAGATGGGCAGGTCAGGGGAGGAGGCGGGGCTCCTCGCAGTCGCATCTTGATGCCTTTGGAGAGCTGGAGCAGAGTGACCCAGTACTGGTGGTGGATCATGGCGAAGTGACCATGGGCCACACCATTCATGACGTTTCTCAGTTTTCCCATCACCTGTGGGAGGCAAGGATTGTTGTCGTCACAGTTCGAGGCAGACCCTGAGGCAAAGACTAGAGTTAGTGGTTTGGCTCTAGTTTGTGCCTTCAACTGCTTCACTGCTTCCCTATCCTGGCCTTGTCAGCCTGAGTCTACCATCTACCCAGGTCTGCGTACCCCCCAAAACAGTATACACTTTGACGCTTTTCTGCAAGCACAATTACTTTTTGGGGAGCCCTTCTCTTAAAGCAGGGTAGGTTAATGTTTGTGAATGAAATGGAACTTTGGCAGGCCGAAGAGTCTCAGGTCGTCAGCTTATGTTGTCTACTGTGTGACTAATTGAGGCAAAAGATGTCCTTTTTAATAGTATTTTCTCATCACGTTTGCCTGGATGCCCTTTAGGAATGTTCTTTTTGGCGTACAGCTTGAGTTTCACTTAAATTTGTAATTCTTTCTGTTCATTCCTACTGCTCTGCTGCCCAGAAGTGGGTTCTGCTTTGTCGTACGAGCATTGCTGAAACACTGGGAGAAAGGTGGATGGATTGGTTGTGATTAGTTTGAGCTTCGCAGTAGAGAAATCCAAATGGTTAGTAAGCTCAACAAGGTTTTTGTCTCACTGATGATCAGAGTTGCCGTTAAAATCGTATTTCCCCAACATCAGGCTGGAAAAAAAAAAATAAACTTCATCATTTTAGTTGTCCTCAAAGGAGAAGAGGACAGGTGTTCTGTAATCAGGTGTTGTGAGTGTAACTAAACTCTTTGGGAGGTGGGCAGTTTTGCCTTGGCGATATCTGTTAATGCATTCCCTGTAATCATGTAATTCCATTTCCAGTTCAATTTATCCTATGGAGGTACAGGCCCAAGTGAGCAGAGGATGTTCTTTTCAGCATTGTTTATAATCGAGAGAAAAAAAAAATTAGTTCAAGGGTCCTGTTAGGAGGGGATTTATTAAGGAAGGTATGTTTACTCCACTCAACATGTAGTTGTTAACAAATGAGGTACATTTGTATTTGATACTTGGAAAGATGACCATGATGTCTTTTCAAATGAAAAGAAGTGTAGCAAATGGTGGAAGAATGGGTATAAGATCCTATCTTTATTTAAATCATGTATTAAAATTGTAATTAAAGTATAATTAAAATTACAGTTTTGAAGATACACTTTAGAATATATTTCTTGGGGAAGCCTCATGGGGGGTTACCAGTTTTTACATTGTTTTGTTGAGTTATATTTTACAATACTTGTAAAGCTAAAAAATCAGATTCCTTGGTAGACCATCCCTACAGCAGGCCCACTGCAGTGTTAATCTATTAAGACTGCCTATGTTAATTAAACCATTATTCATGTAGCCCCTACCCGTCCCATTTCAGTCTCTCAGGAGGCTTAGCTGTGTCCGAGAGACCCCAGTGCTGTGGCTGCAGGTCTCTCCTGGGGCAAGAAGAGGTAAGAAGCGACTGATGCCAAAGTCAGCAGTCAGCAAGCGGTGGGAGTAGTCTTGACGAATTCCTTCAGATAAGCATCTTTCAGACCTACTCTAGGGCTTGCCTTTTCCCTCTGTAGTCTCAGAAGTTCTTGGGGTGGACCTTGTGAGGCCTGCAGCAGTACTTGCCATCTTAGGTACAGAAGGGTCTTAGGTACAGAAGGCACGACAGTGATTCTTTCTCCCTGACTCAACAAAAGTTGAGATGTTTATCCAGGTTAGGATGGCACTGCCTCCCCGTCCCCCCAGAAAAAAAAAAAAAAAGAAATGAAAGGATAGTGTCTTTGACTGGATGGGAGTCAGGAGACCTCACTTCAATTTTGGGCTTTTCTTTTTTTTTTCATAGGTTCAGAGCTTCCCTGGACCTGTTCTTATCAGCCTTATGACTTGGGGACTTGGGATACTTTTCTTTTTTTTTTTAGTTTATTGAGATGGAGTCTCACCCTGTCACCCAGGCTGGAGTGCAGTGGCACAGTCTCGGCTCACTGCAACTTCCGCCTCCCAGGTTTGAGCAATTCTCCTGCCTCAGCCTCCTGAGTAGCTGGGACTATAGGCATGCACCATCACGCCTGGCTAATTTTTGTATTTTTAGTAGAGACGGAGTTTTGCCTTGTTGGCCAGGCTGGTCTCGAATTCCTGACCTCAAATGATCTACCAGCCTCGGCCTCCCAGATTGCTGTGATTACAGGCATGAGCCACTGCTCCTAGCCTGACTTGGGGTACTTTTAGACCTATAGGACTTCAGCTCCTTCCTTTTAA
The DNA here is from genome assembly GCF_001698545.2 of Rhinopithecus bieti. Lineage (NCBI taxonomy): Eukaryota > Metazoa > Chordata > Mammalia > Primates > Cercopithecidae > Rhinopithecus > Rhinopithecus bieti. Next base: position 876,215 of record NW_016821943.1, on the reverse strand, counting down.
AAATAAGAAAGCTGAGGCCGGGCACGGTGGCTCACGCCTGTAATCCCAGCACTTTGGGAGGCTGAGGCAGGCAGATCACCTGAGGTCGGGAGTTTGAGACCAGCCTGAGCAACATGGAGAAACCCCGTCCCTACTAAAAATACAAAATTAGCTGGGTGTGGTGACTCATGCCTGTGATTCTCGCTGAGAGGCTGAGGCAGGAGAATTGCTTGAACCTGGGAGGCAGAGGTTGCAGTGAGCCGAGATCACGTCATTGTACTCTAGCCTGGGCAACAATAGCAAGACTCTGTCTCAGAAAAAAGAAAAAAGAAAAAGAAAGAAAGAAAGCTAAATCTCTGAGTGGGTTTTCATTTTCATTTTCATTTTTTTTAAAAAACAGATGCCTCAGGACCTGGGTAACTCAGTTTATCGGAAATTCAGTTTTCAAGCTTGGAAGGATAACACTTGGAGCTGACAGTCGCTCATAAAACATCCGATTTTGTGGTCCCTTTTAAAATCCTTTTGCTATTTAAAATCCTCACCTATTAAAACTTTTATTCTTTGCTTCCTATATACCCGTCATCACGCTATTTATTTCTAGCAGTGGTTATCACCGGGGTGATTTTTGTTACCCAGGGCACATCTGGCAGTGTCCAGAGACCTTTGTGGTTGTCATGACCTACAATCGTCTAGTGGTTGCGGCTAGAGATGCTTACATCCTCTGGTGCACAGGGCAGCCCCTGCAACCGAAGCATTCGACTCAAAGTGTCAGCAGCGCTGAGGCTGAGGGCCCTGCTGTAAAGGGTCGGTTCTTGAAAGGGCTCTAGGGTATAGCCATCACAGGCCCCGTGTTTTTGGTTGGAAAGAGTAGAGCCTGACCAGGTCCAGTGGTTCACACCTGTAATCCCAGCACTTTGGGAGGCCAAGGCGGGTGGATCACCTGAGTTCAGGAGTTCGAGACCAGCCTGGCCAACATGGTGAAACCCCATCTCTACTAAAAATGCAAAATTAGCTGGGTGTAGTAGCAACATGCCTGTAGTCGCAGCTACTCGGGAGGCTGAGACAGCCAAATAACTTTAACCCAGGAGGTGCAGTGAGCCAAGATTGAGCCACTGCACTCCAGCCTGGGAGAGACAGAGCGAGACTCCGTCTCAAAAATTAAAAAGTAGAGCCTGGTAGAGTGAAGCCACTTGTAGGAGTGAGTTAGGACTGTGTTGCCTTACAGTGCTGGTGTCCTCACAGATGATAATAGTAATAAAAAACTCAACACCTGTTTACTGTGTGCCAACTCGGGTTAAGCTTTCTCCATATATAAGCTCATGGTAACACAAAAGGCATTAATAGCAACTCCTTTTTACAGGAGAGGAGACAGGCCCAGAGAAATTAAGATCTGTAATTATTTCTTCTTTTTGTTATCTTGGCCCTTAACTTTTAGAAGTTCACACATTTAAACATTTCATCTTGACAGATTTACCCAGCGTTTGAGTGTCTGTGGGGCTTCTCTAAAGCGCAGGGTCAAAGGGGATGTCCTTCCCACACAGCTCTTTCTAGTTCAGGAGTGGGACCAACCAGGCCTTTGCAGCAAGGTAGGTATTTTGTGCTGAAATACACGCTGTGAAGTTGTCCTGTGTTTCTTGGAATTTTGAGTATCTTTCATTGATTCAATCGGCATTTATTTTTCACGAAGTACATATTCATTAAGTATGTTTTGGAAAAACAGTGAACAAATTGAAGTCCCAGCCCTAAAGCCATTTATGCATTCGGGGTCTGTCTCTGCAGTAACATGCTGCTTCTTAGCACTGGGACCAAGTCCGTCTGCGGCTGCCTTCGAGGGATTGGCTTCTAGTCTAGACTCTTGCTGGGTTAGTGTTTCCATCATTCTGTCAAGGATCCAGCTCTAAGGCCGACAGCCACCTCCCTGAATTCATGTGATGGATGCACAAGCCTCTTGGACTAACTCCCCTCTTCATTTTACTGTTTCCAAGCCTGGGTTACACGTTAAGCCGTTGATGTGCTGTTAATGTATTGATGATGCTTTTACTTGGTTTGGATCCCTGTGGCTTAGCAGACTAACTTGATTGTGGCAGGTGCCATATACATATTTTGAGGGATGAACAGATAGTGTTGATTGCTAAAAAGGTAATGATCTGGTCGGGCATGGTGGCTTATGCTTGTAATACATACACATGCACTTTGTAATCTCAGCATTCTGGGAAGCCGAGGCAGGAGGATCACTTGAGCCTAGGAGTTTGAGACCAGTCTGGGTAACAAAGTGAGACCCCCATCTCTACAAAATATAGAAAAAAATTAGCTGGGCCTAGTGGCATGCCTCTGTGGTCCCAGCTACTCAGGCTGAGGTGGGAGGCTCGTTTGTGCCTGGAAGGTTGAGGCTGCAGTGAGCTGTAGTCACACCACTGCACTCCATTCTGGGTGACAGAGTGAGACACTGTCTCAAAAAAAAAAAAGAGGTAATGTTCTGAACTTGCCTTTTCTTGACTTTTTGGTGAACCATAATGGGCTGCCAGAATCTCGATCAGCTTTTTAGGCTCTGAGGGATGTGCTTAATGTAGAAATAATCCAGTCCGAAGGCCAGGTCTCAAGGTGTCACTTTTGTATTCTTGGATGACTGTTGAATGTGTGGTCTCGACGAATGACTTTCTGGAGCAGCTTTCTCCAGAAATTTCCATGTGCTTGGATCAACAAACTTGCGACCCAGGTATGCTGAGCAGGTGCCTTCTGTGACCAAGCTCAGTATTGAGGGTCCTCCTGTCCTTGAGGCAGCCACGTGTTCTTGTGTACAGCAGTCTTGTGTAGCAGGCTAGGTGCCGCCTCTCTGCTCTTGCTTGTTTTCTGGAACGTGTCACCTTTCTTTGCATGATTCCTTTGTCCGGTCTTCCAGCGTCCGTTGTATGGTGTGGGTGGACTGGGCATTGCATAAATGAGTTGGAGCAGTGACGTTCTTGGCCTTGCCCTGTCCTGTGAAAGAGGACCCTGCACCATCTGGGGCTCCTGGAGTGGCACCCCGTACCAGCAGGATGCACCTCTTCCTGGCCCTGCTGTCAGCCTCTAAACACAGTGCAGGCTGACTTTCTTGTCACGGCTTGTTTGGCTGGCTGGACCAAGTGCTACTTGTTTCTTTCTGGAGTGGGGAAATAACTTCAACCAGGTGCAGTCCGTGTGTATTATTATTTCAGCTGCAGAAGCTGTTCTAAATGCCCTTCTGGGGAACTTTTGCAGTGTGAGTTCAGTGGTTGTGCTGCGTGTTAGGCCTGTCCAGCACTAGGCCCAGGCAGCTGGATGAAGTCGTTGGGCATTGGTAGGGTACTGTGAGCAAAGACTTTCTTATCTCGGGCCGGGCAGAGGAGGACACAGTAGCTGAGCTCACCTGCTCCTTGGTCATCCTTCGAACCTCTGAGTGTGGATGATTCCTCAGGGAGAGAAAGCAGTCTTCTCGTGGGTGCCAAGACAGCAGCTACCTGCATAGCAACCGCTCCTGGCCTATTAGGAGATTTACATGTGGAGACTCTGGAGAGAGCTGCACTTCTAAAGAGGTTGCCACAACAGACAGCCTTAGGGGAAATGGGAAAACTAGAGAGAAGGGCTCTTATCCCAAAAGGACCAGACCCACTGGAACAAATAGAGGTAAGGAAGCAAAGAGAAAACAACAGTACAAGGGTAAAATTGGGAGAAATAGTTTTTGAAAGGGGGTCGTTTATTTGGCACTTTTACCACGTTGTTTTGAAACAGAGTCTCAGTCTGTCACCCAGGCTGGAGTGCAGTGCTATGATCACAACTCACTGCAGCTTCCAACTCCTGGGCTCAAGTAATCCTCCTGCTTCTGCCAAGTAGCTAGAACTATAGGGGTGCCTGGCTAATTTTTATTTTTTTGTGGAAATGGAGTTTTGCTATGTTGCCCAGGCTGGTATTGAACTCCTAGACTCAAGCAGTCCTTCTGCTTCAGCCTCCGCAAGTGCAAAGTGGTGGGATTATAGGTGTGAACCACCTAACTTGGCCTCTAGTTTGTTTGCTTGAGACAGGGTCTTGCTCAGGCACTCTAGCTGGAGTACAGTGACACTATCATAGCTCACTGCAGTCTCGAACTCCTGGGGACGCCTCCTGAGTAGCTGGGAGGCATACTACAGGCACTGTACCTGGCTAATTAAATTTTTTTTTGTAGAGATGGGAGTTGTGGGGGGGGGGGTCTCACTCTGCTATATGGCCCAAGCTGATCTAGAACTTCTGGTCTCAAGCAGTCATCCCACCTTGGCCCCCCCAAAGTGTTGGGATTACAGGTGTGAGCCACTGTGCCTGGCCCTCGGCCTCTTTTACCATTTTTGAAATTGAGGTTTTGAAGCAAGTGACTTGCTCAGAAACAGTTCTCCCTCTTAGGGCTTCCTTTTCAATATTATAAGATGTGTGTTTTCTGATTTGTTAATTAGAATGGGAAACTTTTGCCCTGCTTAACTCTTTTCTTTAAAATAAAAAAATAAAAAAAGAAGAAAGGATGGCCCTTTGGGATCTTTTCTGCCTGTCTGCTATAACCATTTGACAGTTGAGAACGGTGTTACTTGGTGTCTTGTAGCCTGTAAATAGAAGACTCTGAAGTGTGTGTGAATAGAACCTTAAAATTCACTTTTCCTTTGCTTTGTCTTCTTTATGTTGGAGTTTGCTGACTCCGGAGTGTATATTATTAGATGAATACAAGTGTGTACTCTTCACCCCAGTATTTGCTGGCTAGTGTGAACAAAATGAAATACACTGTGTCATCCGAATGTGTTTTATTCTGTAGCAATGTGTATATTACTCTTAATTCCACTCTTTTTGTGCTTTCTAATTTTATTAATACTTTCTAATTTAATTAATATTTTATTAATACCTAGCTCATTTGAGTGTTTCAAATGATATTACTGATTTAATTATAGTAAACATTTGCTGATAAGTAGAAGATTAGGCGGTCTTGTAGCATTGGCTTAAACCAGTATGTGTGCACGAAATCAATTCAGTTTGAAGAATACAATTTTTTTTCTTTTGACACAAGGCTTCTATTTTGATCTAATTGCTCATGCCTGGAGCTGCCTGACCAGCCTCTGAGACCCAAGTTCTGTGTTCCCTTTGTCGTCTGCACAACGAACTCAGCAGACTGCTGGCTGCCTGTGTACAGGCCTCCCGAGTGTCCCCAGGCTCAGCCCTGCAGTCTCAGAGGAGGACCTGGCCTGTGAAGAACTGAGGTGGTGATAGGAGGGCCTTTTCTCTTCCGTCAAATCTTGCCCCAGTTACCTTGTGTAGTATTTAGATTGTTGTTCTCAGTTGGCCATATGGTTGTATTGAAGGCTGTTGTAGGATATTTAGAACTTATTTGGCATGCGTTAGGATTCTTCTTCTTAGAGTGTTTTAGTTCCAGTATGTACTTATGCTTGTCTTCTCTACCTGCCCCCAGTCTTGAAGTGGTGGGAATGTGTGTGTGTGTGCATGTTGTCTATTTTCCTTAAGCCCTTGCTGATTGATGCAGTCACTTGCCTTTCACCCTGCCTAAATATTCCTAACTCTCGTTGGGCAGGGTTCCTTTTACATGTCGTGGGTTACTCTCCTTTGCCTAGTGTCCGAGTTCTGCATCTTGTTTGTCTTTTAGGGCAGTGTGCGATTGGGGCTCAGCAGTGCTGGCGGCTGGCCCAGATGGAGCACCAGGGGATGCCAGCTTTCTAGGGCGGGAGTGGGGGAGTTCCCCACGTGGACCTTGAAGTTGCTTGGGATGTGCTGCTGTGCATATCTGGGTTCTGCTGTGGCTTTCTTGACACATTCTGGTGGTTTAAAAATCTACTTTCTTGTGAAAGAACGTGAACCAGGAAAAAAAAACTTATGAAGTTTGAGAAAATGATTGGGTGACAGACTTTAGTATCATGACAATATCTTTAGTATAATAATATCTTTATGCTTTGGTATATAAAGTTTGGGTGAAATGTGCATTCATCTTGTAGTTGAACTCGTGATTAAACAGATATAGTCAAAATTTGTTTTTTGTTTGTTTGTTTGAGACGGAGTCTCGCTCTGTCGCCCAGGCTGGAGTGCAGTGGTGGGATCTCGGCTCACTGCAAGCTCTGCCTCCTGGGTTCACGCCATTCTCCTGCCTCAGCCTCCCGAGTAGCTGGGACTACAGGCACCTGCCATCATGCCCGGCTACTTTTTTGTGTTTTTAGTAGAGAGGGTTTCACCGTGTTAGCCAGGATGGTCTCGATCTCCTGACCTCGTGATCCACCCGCCTCGACCTCCCAAAGTCCTGGGGTTACTGTCTGTGTCCTTCTGATGTGTCCTCATTATTCTCTTTCTCTTTCTCTTTTGTTCCTTTCTTTCTTGTACCACAGGATATTCTGGGTTCTTCACGTACCTTCCCTGCCCCAGACCTGGATTCTGCCTTTATCTTCAAGAAGGCCTGCTTCCCTTTTATGGCAGTTGGTTCTCAGAAAAACAGGGTCTAGGCACCAGCTAGGTTGCTGGAGTGTTACTGTACCCAGGCCCTCTCAAAAAAGTCGACTGGGCCGGGCGCGGTGGCTCAAGCCTGTAATCCCAGCACTTTGGGAGGCCGAGACGGGCGGATCACGAGGTCAGGAGATCAGGACCATCCTGGCTAACACGGTGAAACCCCGTCTCTACTAAAACTACAAAAAACTAGCCGGGCGAGGTGGCGGCGCCTGTAGTCCCAGCTACCCGGAGGCTGAGGCAGGAGAATGGCGGGAACCCGGGAGGCGGAGCTTGCAGTGAGCTGAGATCCGGCCACAGCACTCCAGCCTGGGCGACAGAGCAAGACTTCGTCTCAAAAAAAAAAAAAAAAAGTCGACTGAGTATGTGTATACATACATACACAAAACCACAAAACATACATAGATACATGCATGTGTATTTTTTTAGCACACTGTCTCATTTTTTAATATTTTCTTGTATTGAAAAGCATGAGTTTATTCTAGTACCCCCATTTCCAATCTAATACCACAGGGTTTCTTCTAGTTTCTTGCTTTCCAAGTGGATAACTCTGTTTCCCAACAGTGACAGTCTTAGATCCCAGTGTCTCTAATACGTTTACTCCCTTGATTATTCACCCTATGTGCAACGAGGCTCCTCTTGGTGACCTTCCCGCTCAGATGCCCACTGCCTCGCTCAGCGGCTGTCGTCCTGCACCTCCACCCACCGTGAACATCTTCCTCACTCCACTTGGGCTCTGATACCCTAGCTGTGTAGATATTCTCTTATGTGGAAGCCATATCCCCAGTTTAAAAAAAAAAAAAAGTCCAAGTCCTGTACGCTCTGTTTTTGCAGCTTGATCACTTTCGTTTAATGTACAGTAGTCTGCACTTTTTCCAGAGACTGGTACACGAGCCATTGGATTATTGTTGGTGACAGCACCTTACTGTGTGGTGTCCACGTCCCACTTAGTATTACTGCCTTCTTTCTCATGCACACTCGTGTTCTTCCCAGTTCTTTGCCTGTAGCACGCTGTTGTGAGCCTCACCTATTACACCTACGCTTCTGTATTCTTTTGCAGGCTCTTCTGGAGAGTAGCATTTTTGAAGTGTGATCGCTGAATTAGATTGTGTGTTTCTATTTTTTGTTATGTGTTTCTAAATTGCCTTTTAATTTTATACTTTCTCTATGGTTGAATAGTCTTTTTTCCCCCTTACCATTATGAAAACTGAATGATCACTTTTGTTCATCTTTGCAGATCTCACAAAGGCTGCATGAAGATAAACATCTACTTGTGTATTTGTGGGCAATTTTGTATTAATTTTCTGATTTGTGTGTTCACGTGTCCTAACCTATTCGGATGTTTTCCAAACATTGAAAAACTATTTGTATCTTGACTTCTGTATTAGTGTTCGATAAAATTCTTATGCTCTGATAGGGTCAAATAAATCAGTATCTTCCTCTGTGGTTTTTACAGTGTATATTGTTGGAGGCTTTTTGCACCCCCAAATCACAGGTTTTCCTCCTCAATCTTCCAGCTCTTCAAGGTTTGATTGTTTACATCCAGATCTCCAATTCAGCTGAAATTTATTTTGGAGTATGTTGTGAGGTAGGGATCAAACTTGATATGTTTTCAAAATGGATAGCAAATTGGTCCAATTCCTTGCTGATTTGAAATGGCCCTTGTATCAAATAATAAACTCATAGGTACTCGAGTCTTTTTCATGCATCAAGTGCCTCTTCCTTAGCTAGTAACACCAAGTGCTGATTACCGTTGCTTTGTAGTATGCTTGCTAATTTTAGTTGAATTCCACTTTTTTTTTTTTTTTTTTTTTTTGGCAAAATTTCCTATCCTGGTTTTATTTTTAGGTGAATTTGAGAATCCTTGTTACAGTTAAAAAAAAAAAAAAAACCTACTGGAATTTTGTGTTAGTTTCCC
>NW_016821943.1:842089-867541 GCF_001698545.2 Rhinopithecus bieti | reverse complement strand
TTAAAAAAAAAAAAAAAACCTACTGGAATTTTGTGTTAGTTTCCCAGGGCCACCGTAACAAATTACCACACATTTGGTGGCTTACAACAGGAATGCATTCTCTCACAGTTCCGGAGACTGGAAATCTGAAATCTGGCAGGGACACACTCCCCCTGGGGGGTAGGAGAGAGATTGTTCTTTGCTGCTTCCGTCTTCCAGCTCCTGTCCCACAGTCCTTGGCTTGCAGCTGCATAGTTCCCACCCCTGCCTCCCTCTTCACGTGGCTTTCTCTTCTGTCATGAATGTCATTTAGAACCCACCCAGATAATCCAGGATCATCTCCTCATCTTAATATCTTTCACTTAATCTCATCTGAAAAGACCCCTTTTCCAAGTAAAGTAAAACTTACAAATTTCCGGGGTTGGGACTCCCTATCTTTGGGTGGCCATTTTTCAGCCTGTCACAGATGTTATTTGGAGTTTGATTGGGGGTGTAGATGAACTTGGAATAGAACAGACATCTTTTGTGATGAATCTCCTGGCTAAGTCTTGGCATCATCTCCATGATTCAGGCTTCTCGTGTGTATGTGTGTTGTGAAATTTTTGTTTTGCCAACTTGCCAAGCTTGCCTTCACTGTTACTAGGGCTTCGTTATAGTAGAGGGATTTTCTAAACAGGTCATCTGCAGACAGTGGTATTTGTCTCCTTGCTTCATTCTGTCTCTTCAGATGGCGTGTTGGACAGTCTTTGACAGTAGTAACATCTTGGTCATTCTGTTACATATTTTAATACTATAATCTTTTTAGTAAATATATGTTACTTTGGGGAAATATTGTTCATATAGCCATTTGCTGATGTTAAACTCCATAGTAAGTAAATAATATGTGCGGAATTTCATCAGATTTTTGGGCATTTTTGAAATGGTCGTCAGTCAGCCGCGTGTATATTTGTACTTTTTTTTTTTTTTTTTGGAGACGATTTCGCTCTTTTGCCCAGGCTGGAGTGCAGTGGTGCAATCTCAGCTCACTGCAGCATCCGCCTCCCAGGTTCAAGTGATTCTCCTGCCTCAGCCTCCAGAGTAGCTGGGATCACAGGCGCCCACCACCAGGCCTAGCTAATTTTAGTATTTTAGTAGAGACGGGGTTTCACCATGTTGGCTAGGCTGGTCTTGAACTCCTGACCTCAGGTGATCCACCTGCCTCGACCTCCCAAAGTGCTGGGATTACAGGTGTGAGCCACCGTGTCCAGCCTATTTGTCCTCCTTTAAGCCATAAGTATATATTTTCTGATTTTAAAAATGTATCCCTAGAATAGATCATTCTTAGTCATGATGTCTTGTTCTCTAAATTTAGTGATCAATTTATTAGGCTACTGTTTTGTTTAAAAATTTACAGATTTTCCAGCTTGGGCAATATAACAAGACCTATCTCACGGAGAAAAAATTAGTTGGGCACAGTAGTGCGCACCTGTAGTTGCAGCGCCTTGGGAGTCTGAGGCAGAAAGGATTGCTTGAGCCCAGGAGTTCAAGGCTACGTTGAGCTATCTTGCACCACTGTACTCCAGCCTGGGTGACAGAGCGAGACTCTGTCTCAAATAAATAAATAATAAAATAAAATAGAAATGTACATGTTTGTAAAATACTCTAATTATTAATCTCTGCAACATCTACTCATTGTTTTGGGGAGACAAAACAATGCTGATTTTCCTTTGGGGAACCACTCTTCCTACCATGTATAAGCCATGTGTTGTAGATAGAATGGCTCAGCTGCGTGGGTGGACCTGGGTTGGCTATGGCTAACAGGCATAACACGTGCCCTTGGTCCCCTGATTATAGTTGTTGATCCCTAATGGGATCAGAACCCAATTAATGCCAGTGAGATAAAAAAATAATTCGTGGGGACCTGTGAGACAAAGAAGCTCTCATTTCCTTGGGAGCTACCAGAAGATACAGTTACTGCCACTTATAACACTTCTTATTTCAAAACCAGGCAAAGATAAATATCGTATCATTGTCATCTTGGGTGTGTTTTCTTTTGTCAGACTAGAGAGAGTTAATTGCTCTTCAATTGCTTTTTTCAAAGAAACTGATTTTGGTTTTGATTGACTAAGTAGCTATGTTTCTGTCTTTTTTTTTTTTTTTTTTTTTTTTTTTTTTTTTTTGAGCAGGGTCTTGCTCTTCACCCGGCGCTGAGTGATGGCTCACTGCAGGCCATCTCCTGGGCCGCAGGTGATCTTCCTGCCCAGCCTGCGCATGTGGGGACTACAGGCATGTAGCCACCCACGCCAGGTCAATTTTGTAATTTTTGGTAGAATGAGGTTCCTATGTTGCCAGCTGGTCTGAACTATGGACTCACAATCTCCTGCCTCACCCCAAATGCTGGTGATTACAGGATGGAGATCATGCACTTGCCTTTTTGTTTTGTTTTAATTTTTTTTCGAGGTCCAATGGTCTTGCTTGTCCCCTAGCTGAGTTCAGTGGGCAACACAAGGCTCACTGGGGCCTCAAACCTCCCTGGCTCCCTATTTTCCTGCCCAGCTTCCAAGTAGCTGGGATGTAGGCACTGCCACCCAGCTGGAGTAGCATGGCGTCGACATAATCACTCATCAACTGAACCCTGGATCAAGGGACCCTCCTGCCCTCCCCATCTCAGTAGCTGGGGGACTCACAGTCATCCATCGTGCATGGCTTTCTTTCTTTCTTTTTTTTTTTGTTTTTGTTTTGATAGGGATCTGCTTTGTTACCAACTGTCTCAACTCCTGGCTTATGAATGCCCAGTGAAGTCTGAGATTACAGGGTTGAGACACTGCACCTGGGTCTTATATTGTCATCATTTTTTTTTTTTTTTTTTTTTTTTTTTTTTTTTTTTGTTTTTTTTTGAGACGAGTCTTTGCTCTGTCACCCAGGCTGGAGCAGGGCCGGATCCAGCTCACGCAAGCGGCCGCCTCCCGGGTCACCATTCTCCCTGCCTCAGCCTCACCGAGTACTGGGAAACAGGCGCCACCCCGCCACCACGTCCGGCTATTTTTTTGTATTTTTAGTAGAGACGGGGTTCACCGTGTTTAGCCAGGGAGGTCCGATCTCCATGACCGCGTGATCCGCCCGTCTCCGGCTCCCAAAGTGCTGGATTACAGGCTTGAGCCACCGGGCGCCCGGCATCAGTTCTTTTATTTATTCCTCTACTTGTTCACTTTGCATCTGACTTGAATGCTTAGTTCATTCATCTTCATTAATACAGTTTACAAGTTTGATTCATCCTCTGAGTGTAGCTTCAGCAGTGCTCTGTAGACGTTGATAAGTGCTGCTCTTTGTTCTTTTTCTTTTCTTTTCTTTTTGAGACAGGGTCTCACTTTGTCGTCCAGGCTGAGTGCAGTGGGGCAGCTCACTGCAGCCCTAACCTCGCCGTACTCACGTGCTCTTCCTGCCTCAGCCTCCTTAGTAACTGCAGCCACAGGTGTACACCACCACACCTGGCTAATTTTTTGTTTTCTATTTTTATTTTTGGACAGGTAGTCTCACTATATTGCCCAGGTTTCTTTTCCTTTTTTAAACCTTGTGAGGAAAACTTTGAAACATACCACAAAATAAAAGAGAATAGAAGAGAATCATATGCCTATCACCCAGCTTCACAGTTGTCAGCATTTTACCATAGCCCTGCCCACTCCCAATATTTTGTATTTTTCATTTGAGTATTTTAAAGCAAATCTCAGATTTTTAGTCACCTCTAAATACTTCGGCATGTATTTTTTAGGAAATGTGGGCTTTAGAAAACATAACCACAATACCTTTATCATACCTAACAGCATCAACCACACTCCATTAATATCTAATATTTATTTTGTGTTCGGTTTTCTTCAAATGTCATAAAAAGCCCTTTTACACTTTGTTTGCTTGGATTGAAATCCAAAGAAGGTCTCCACATTGCATTTGGTTTAAGCCTCTTAGCTCTTTGAAAATCTATAACTTGCAGATTCTTTTCCTTTTTTGTTGTTTTTGTTTTTAATGCCATTTATTTGTGAAGGCAGTAGGGTTGTTTGTGCTGTGGAATGTCCCAAGTTTGGGGTTTGGTTGCCTGTGTTGTAGCACTGTCCAATGTGTCCTTCTAATCCTCCTGTTTCCTGTAGCTGGGTCAGGGCGCTTCATTGGTTTCAGGTTGGTGGTTGTTTTGGCGGGGGCGGGGGCGGGTTTCAAGGATATTCCCTAGACAGTGCTTTGTGTTGCACATTGAGCAACCAGGTCACATGATGTCAGGTGCAGTGTCGGTAGGTTGAATTACAGAGTTCTTTATCAACCAGTTCTCTACTGGGTTTAACGGCCATTTGCTTGTTGCTTGTACCCGTTATTTAGTTGGTGTATTAGTTTCCTATTGCTGCTGTACCAAATTACAACACTGTAGCTGAAATCAGTCTCACTGGTCTAGAATCTGGGTAGCTGGTGCCATCAGGGAGCTCTGGAGAGTGTCTGCTTCCTGGCCTTTTCCAGCTCGTGGCAGCCATTTTTTGGCTGTGGCCCCTTCCTCCATCATTAGAGCACATGATCTAAAGGACACTAGGGATTGTGGTTAGGTCCCACCCATAGAATCCAAAGTGATCTCCCGTCTCAGGATTCTTAATTCATCTGTAACATATCCAAATCCAGAAATTAGGACTTGAATATCTTTGGAGGCCATTGTTCAGCCTACAACTGACAACTACAAAGTGAAGATCTTTCTAATTCTATTCTTATGTAAAGAAGATTTCCCATACCAATTTTGGAGGTTCTGAAATGTGGTTCCTGCTGGGGAGAAAGGAGAAATGAATGATATTTTTCCTTTATCAATGTTTAGGATGCACTGGAACTATTCGCTTCCAAAGTTGAAGTTCATTTGTGAAGTGTTTCCCCCAGTATTAGAAACCTGTGGATGTGGGTGTGATTGTGCTTCAACCCGTGTGAGCCGTATTTTGGTGCTCCTGCTGTTCTACCCAAGTTGGCTTGTGTCATGTTTGGGTGTGACCGCTTGGTCTGTGACTGCTCCCTTCCTGCCTGTCACAGGAGGGTGTTGCACCTCATCTGTGTTCTGCTTGGACCTGGAGTCAGTCATGCTTCTAAGGAACCCCAGTCTCTTTGCCGTGAGATGGTGTTTAGATATCAGTCAGTTCAATGTGTATCATTTTCTTATGCTAAAATCTTGGTTCTTAATGATATTAACTTGCTTACCTCTTCTAAATTTTGTGACTCTGCTTTTCACTGATTTGTAGTAGCCGATGATGCTTAAGCATCTTTGATTCCCTTTCTAGATGGAGGTATCTTTGAAAAGTAAAGAGCCTCATCTAATACAGAGCTTCCCCCTCCTGCAGATAACTCTCACAGACATTTAGCATGTGTCTGTCCACAGTTTCCTGTTAAAACACACTTTTGGGAGTATGTAGTGTATGAATAAGTGCCATGTTCATGGCACATATTTTTCATACAATATATTCTTATAATAACAATACTAACATTATTAGGATATATCCCATTTGGATCATATTGTCAAATTATTGTGTTTTAAAGTTGCATAATTCTCTGATGCTTAGGCCACCGATGTGACATTGTTAGATACATTTGTTTCCATTGTCTAAGTAAACTTTTTATGGAGGTATAATAAACGTGCACTTTTTAATGTATATAGCTCAGTGAATTTTCACCAACTGAACTCACTCGTATAACCAGCATTGAGATAAAGAAGTGGAATGTTTTATTTGTAGAGTTGAGAGTCTCTTTTTTTTTTTTTTTGAGACGGAGTTTTGCTCTTGTTGCCCAGGCTGGAGTGCAATGGCACGTTCTCGGCTCACCGTAACCTCTGCCTCCCGCGTTCAAGCAGTTCTCCTGCCTCAGCCTCCCGAGTAGCTGGGATTACAGGCGTGCGCCGCCACGCCCGGCTAATTTTGTATTTTTAGTAGAGACGGGATTTCTCCATGTTGGTCACGCTAATCTTGAACTCCTGACCTCAGGTGATCTGCCCACCTCGGCCTCTCAAGGTGCTGGGATTACATGCGTGAGCCACTGCGCCCGGCCTCTTCTCGGATTTTTGTGGTTCTAAAACCGAGCTGTCACTCTTGTTCTGTTCAGATGAGCTTGACTTCCATCCCTGTCCCCTGTCCCTTCTTTCCTTCCCCCATCATTTTCTTCTCGTTTCTTTCTGAAAATATAAACAGACATACACATTTGTATTTCTGAGTCTTTCTTACAGAAAGGTAGCATACCCTGCACCTGCCGGCCTCCATTGCTCTTTTCATTGACTGTGTACCCCGAAGACTGTGTAGTAGTGTGTGGAAGCTTTCCTCCTACCTTTTACGCTATGTGTTGCTTCACGGCATGGACACAGCGTGGTTGCTTCATCCTGTCTGCTTATTGACGTTGTGTTACTTTCCATATATTTTTTTTTTAGCTTTTTGTGTCTCACTGTCTCTGCTGTTGCCCTTCCGAAATCCATTCATCACACACTGGCAGTAGCTGGAGTTTCCTTTTTATCTAATACCTGAGTTTCCCACCACCATACTCACCCCATGTTGATGCCTAATGTCTGCTTGAGGTTTCCNCGGCTAATTTTGTATTTTAGTAGAGACGGGATTTCTCCATGTTGGTCACGCTAATCTTGAACTCCTGACCTCAGGTGATCTGCCCACCTCGGCCTCTCAAGGTGCTGGGATTACATGCGTGAGCCACTGCGCCCGGCCTCTTCTCGGATTTTGTGGTTCTAAAACCGAGCTGTCACTCTTGTTCTGTTCAGATGAGCTTGACTTCCATCCCTGTCCCCTGTCCCTTCTTTCCTTCCCCATCATTTTCTTCTCGTTTCTTTCTGAAAATATAAACAGACATACACATTTGTATTTCTGAGTCTTTCTTACAGAAAGGTAGCATACCCTGCACCTGCCGGCCTCCATTGCTCTTTTCATTGACTGTGTACCCCGAAGACTGTGTAGTAGTGTGTGGAAGCTTTCCTCCTACCTTTTACGCTATGTGTTGCTTCACGGCATGGACACAGCGTGGTTGCTTCATCCTGTCTGCTTATTGACGTTGTGTTACTTTCCATATATTTTTTTTTTAGCTTTTGTGTCTCACTGTCTCTGCTGTTGCCCTTCCGAAATCCATTCATCACACACTGGCAGTAGCTGGAGTTTCCTTTTATCTAATACCTGAGTTTCCCACCACCATACTCACCCCATGTTGATGCCTAATGTCTGCTTGAGGTTTCCTTTAGAGGGCACTCCCCACCTTTGGTGCCAGCCATTCTGCCATTCTGATCCTACTTCCTCCCTCCTTACTGATCTTCCTTCTGCCATCCTGGCTTCCTGCTCTGGGATGCCTTTGGAGCTGCAGAGAAGCTGGCTCTATCTTCCTGGTGTGATACTTGTTTTCTAATAGTAGGGAATAGTGTTTTCTTGTTCTGCCCAGTTTTCGCTCTTTCTAGATGAGACATCGAAGTTCCTGCTCCCCAGTGTATGTCAGTTTTTCTCCTGCGTGGTCGTGTTCTGATCTGAGGCCGGTATCTCAGTTGTCTAACTTGACGTGCTTTGGTGGGGATGTTGTGCTTGTGTTCGTGCAGTTTAATGTTGAATTAGCTCTTTGCGGATACAGTTATATGAGTAAGAGTTTCCAGGGATTCTTTAAATCCAAAAGTGAGGCTTAATCTGAAGAGTAGACTGATAGGAAGAGAGTGCTTGGAGACATGATGCAGTCCCACCTTCTCATGAGACAGAGGGAGGAAGCAGGCCAAGTGAAGAGGGTGATGTGCCTAGCAGTGTCAGCAAGCACATCGCACATTGGAGTGCCACATGCTCTCCACCTCGAGAGGAGAAAATCTGAAGACTTGGGTTTTCCTGATGTTTGTTTTCTTGTTTGTAGGAAAGTATTGTTTCTATTTGGATAGGACTGAGCCCAAGATTAATCTTTCAGATTCTTAAGTATTTCCACCCATGGCATTAGCTAGCTTTGTATCCATAACAGAGTTCTTTATAAACATGAGCTAAGCTAATTCTAGCTCACAGAACTTTGCTATGTAACTTGTAGGAAGGAAAAAATCATCAAGTATAAATTGTTGCCCTGGGTCAAACTTCAAATTATTTTGTTTCTTGTAATTTAATGAGATTTATAGTGAGGAGATGGAAGGGATTTTAAATTGCAGGACTAAGGGGAATGGCCCTTCCTACAGCCATTCTGTTCCCATCCTCTTTTCCCAGGAACACCATTACAGTTGGGTTGGGGGCTGTAGTGGGCTCCAAGCTCTGGTGAGGAGTATGTGTGTGCAGGAGCTGCCATGAAACACCTTTCAGCGGCTCAGGGTGGCACACTAGTGTTACCATGGCAGTTAGAGACATCAGTAAACCCATGGGTCATATGGATGCATTTCCACCTAGAAGCAGTGGTTTGTTTCTTTAGTGAGTCAAAGAAACTTAAGATGGAGGAGACCCTAAGGAGTCTTGTAAGTTAAATGATCACCCAGTGGAGAGTACACTTCACAGTGGGAATAAGCTCTGCCCATTTTTTTTCTAGGTGCTAATTCGGGAAAGCATGCTCACTCTCAGGGAGCCTTTTCTTCGTGTTGAGATGAAATATGTCTTCAGAATTGTTCTTAGTTGTTCTTGGTTGTGGAGGCAACTGGACAGAACTCAACCCCCTTTAAATGCTCTCCACATGGTAAAGACAGCTCTTACGTCTCTTTTTCTCAGTTTCCAAGGGCTTGAATAGGTCCATGTAAAGTCATCACCACTCCCTCACAAGGAAATTAACAAAAAAAATTTAATTCCGACTTCATGCAGATAACAAGGCAATTGTAATAAGAGTAACACAGCAGAGAAAATAAATTTTATGACTCTCTTTTTCACTGATTTGTAGTACCTGGTGATACTTAAGCGTCTTTTTTTTTTCCCCTCTGCAGGTGGAGGTATCTTTGTTGAAAAGTAAAGAGCCTTATACAATACAGAGCTTTCCCCTTCGGCTGATAACTCTTAGAAACACTTAGCATATGTCGATCCGTAGATTCCTATTAAAACACACTTTGGGGGTATGTGGTGTATGAATACGAATTCGTGTTCTTCCCTGCTGTCTTCACAGTCTGCAGCTTCACAGCAGAATTGTCTTTTCAGGTCCATCCTTTACCCAGCTGTTCATGTTGATGCCTGTTCAGTACTGGGCTCTGGACTTCCTGTCCTTTTGCTGTTCTCAATGACTTGAGTTTCCTTCTAGAGAGGTCTTATGCACATACAAACATGTATATCTCTTTAACATGACTGGTTACATATCAATGTAATACATAGCTGCAGGCCAGGTGCAGTGGCTCATGCCTGTTATCCCAGTACTTTGGAAGGCCAAGGCAGGCAGATCACCGAGGCCAGGAGTTCAACACCAACCTGGCCAACGTGGTAAAAACCTGTCTCTACAAAAAAAAAGTACAAAAATTAGCTAGGTGTAGTGGCGCACACCAGTAGTCCAGCCACTCGGGAGACTGAGGTGGGAGAAGCGCTTCAACCTGGGAGGCAGAGGTTGCAGTGAGCCGAGATTATGCCACTGCACTCCCACCTGGGCAACAGAGTAAGACCCTATCTCAAAAAAAAAAAAAAAAAAAAATGTAGGCTGGGCGCAGCAGCTCACTCCTGTAATTCCAGCACTTTGGGAGACAGAGGCAGGCAGATCACAGTGTCAGGAGTTTGAGACCAGCCTGGCTAACATGGTGAAACCCTGTTTCTACTGAAAATACAAAAATTAGCTGGGCGTGGTGGCATGTGCCTGTAATCCCAGCTACTCAGGAGGCTGAGTCAAAAGAATCGCTTGAACCCAGGAGGCAGAGGTTTCAGTGAGCCGAGATCGTGCCACTGTACTCCAGCCTGGCCGATAGAGTGAGACTCCATCTCAAAACAACAACGACAACAACAACAACAACAAAAAACTGCCTCTTATTGTTCACTGACACTGGGTACATGGTTAAAGCCCTCTTAACTGACCTGTTTCGAGGCACAGAGGTTTATTTAATCACCAATCATTTGATGTAGAGCTAAGACCTCCTATTTGAAATGGGGCTGGTTGCATTCTACATATTTTCCTTTTTTTTTTTTTTGAAACAGGGTCTTGCTGTGTTGTCCAGGCTGGAGTGCAGTGGTGCCATCATGCCTCACTGCAGCCTCGACCTCTGGGGCTCAGGTGATCCTCCCACCTCAGCATCCACACTGAGTAACTGGGACTACAGGTGCATACTACCATGCCTGGCTAATTTTTATTTTTATTTATTTATTTATTTATTTATTTGGTAGAGTCAGGGTTTCGCCATTGTGAACCCAGGAAATCTGACAAGTCTCAGTTAATTTAGAAAGCTTATTTTCAGGCTGGGCGCGGTGGCTCAAGCCTGTAATCCCAGCACTTTGGGAGGCCGAGACGGGCAGATCACAAGGTCAGGAGATCGAGACCATCCTGGCTAACCTGGTGAAACCCCGTCTCTACTAAAAAATACAAAAAAACTATCCGGATGAGGTGGCGGACGCCTGTAGTCCCAGCTACTCGGGAGGATGAGGCAGGAGAATGGCGTGAACCCAAAAGGCAGAGCTTGCAGTGAGCGGAGATCCGGCCACTGCACTCCAGTTTGGGCGACAGAGCGAGACTCTGTCTCAAAAAAAAAAAAAAAAAAAAAGCTTATTTTCCCAAGGTTGAGGATGCGCGACCATGACTCAGGCTCAGGAGGTCCTGATGACGTGCACCCAAGGTGGTCAGAGCACGGTTTGGCTTTATACATTGTAGGGAGGCATGAGACATCAGTCAGCATATGCTGGGTGAACGTTGGTTTGGTCTGGAAAGGCGGGGCAACTCGAAGCAAAGGCAGGAAGACTCCAAGTGGGGAGGGCGCTTCCAGGTCATAGGTAGGTAAGAGACAAATGGTTGCATTCTTTGGAGTTTCTGATGAGCCTTTCCAAAGGAGACAGTCAGATATGCATTGATCTCAGTGAGCAGAGGGGAGACTGTGAAGAGCATGGGAGGCAGGTTGGCCCTAAGCAGTTCCCAGCTTGACTTTTCCTTTAGCTTAGTGATTTGGGGGCCCCAAGATTTATTTTCCTTTCAGACTGTGTTGCCTAGGTTGGTCTTGAACTCCTGGGCTCAAGCAATCTGCCCACCTCAACCTCCCAAAGTGCTGGGATACCAGGCATGAACCACCATGCCTGGCCACGTACTCTCTTCTTAACGTAAATGAAATTGATAATATGTCATCTAGAATTTTCAGCATTCATTTGTTTTAAGTAGAACAAAAATTTAAGAAACTCATAATCAATGTAGGATTCTCTGAAATTTTAAAGGTTTTCCCCAATTGACTTTTCTTTTAAACCAACAGGTCTTGCTCTTTTTCCCAGGCTAGAGTGCTGTGGCAGGATCGTAACTCCCTGCAGCTTCAAACTGGGTTCACATGATCCTTCTGCCTCAGTCTCCTGAGTAACTAGGATTACAGGCACAGGCTAATTGTTTTTATTATTTTATTTTTTTTAAGAAATGAGGTCTCACTTTGTTGCCCAGGCTGGTCTCAAACTTCTGGCCTCAAGTGATCCCTCTGCCTTGGCCTCCCAAAGTGCTAGGATTATAGGCGTGAGCCACCATGTCCAGCCATAATTTTTTTAAGGCAACTTGTTTTTCTTGAAATTTCAGTGTGGTAAATTTAATATTCATAGATACATTTCACTCTTTCATTATTTTGAATTATTTCTAAATATAGTTACATTAACTAGTGAAACTGGCATAAACAGGTTTGAGAGCAGGTGAAACTAAGTCTTACTAAGCATACATCATCACTGGTGGGGATCGGTGTTCAGGGCACACTAGAAGGCACCCTGCTCATGGCATCAATTAATATTTTACGGTAGAGGTGGAGATTTGGTCATTCATCAGGTCATTTATGGAGGTCAGTGATAGTGCTTTGTGTTCTACCACCATTTGTTTACCCAGTCCCAGACCAAACCAATGCAAATGTTTAATCTTTTGATTCTACAAAAATGCTACAGTACACATCAGGCACACTGCAGAGACATTGCAGGTTTGTGATACCACCACAAGAAAGCCTAACATCCCAATAAAGCAGGTCACATGAGTTTTACATTTTCCAGTGCATATAAAAGCTGTAACATGTTTAGAAAAACAATGTATATACCTTAATTTAAAGTAACGGTTAAGGCCGGACACAGTGACTCAGGCCTGTAATCCCAGCACGTTGGAAGGCTAAGGTGCGTGGATCACCTGAGGTCAGGAGTTGGAGACCACCCTGGCCAACATGGTGAAACCCCGTCTCTACTAAAAATACGAAAATTAGCTGGGTGTGGTGGAGCACACCTGTAATCCCAGCTACTTGGGAGGCTGAGGCGGGAGAATCACTTGAACCCGGGAGGCGGAGGTTGTAGTGAACAAAGATCGAGATTGTGCCACTGCACTCCAGCCTGGGCAACAGAGTAAGACTCCATCTCAGAAAATAATAGAAAAAATACTGGTTAAAAAATGCTCATGATCATTGAGCCTTCAGCAAGCCTTAATCTCTTTGCGCCAGAAGGTCTCGCCTTGATGTTGATGGCTGCTGACTGATCAGAGCGGAGGTTGCTACATGTTGGGGTGACTGGCAATTTCGTAAAATAAGACAACGATGACGTTTACTGCATTGACTCTTCCACAAAAGATTTCTCTGTAGCATGTGATGTTGTTTGATTGCATTTTCCCACAATAGAACTACTTTCAGAATTGGAATCAGTCCTCTCAAACACTGCCACTGCTTTATCAACTGAGTTTATGTAATATTCTAAATCCTTTGTTGTCATTTCAACAATGTTCACAACATCTTCATTCAGCCTCTACTTCCTGAGTAGATTCTATCTTAGGAAACCACTTTCTCTGCTCATCCATAAGAAGCAACTCCTCATCTGTTCACGTTTTATCATGAGATTGCAGCAATTCAGTCCCATCTTCAGGCTCCACTTCTAATTCTAGTTCTCTTGCTGTTTCTACCACATTTACAGTTGCTTTCTCCACTGAAGACTCGAATCCCACAAAGTCATGGCGTCTGGAATGGTGAATCCTTTACAGGAGGTTTTCAATGGACTTTGCCCAAATCCATCAGAGGAATAACTATCTATGGCAGCTATAGCCTTATACAATGTATTTCTTAAATAATAAGACTTGAAAGTTGAAATTACTTCTTGATCCATGGGCTGCAGAATGGCTGTTAGCAGGCATGAGAAAACATTCATCTCCTTGTACATCTCCATCAGAGGTCTTGGGTGACCAGATGCTTTGCCAATCAGCAGTAATGTTTTGAAAGGAATCTTTTTTTTTCTGGGCAGTAGATCTTAACGGTGAGCTTAAAATATTCAGTAAATCGTTCTGTAAACAGAAGTGCCGTCATCCAGGATTGTTTCATTTATGCAGCACAGCAGAGTATATTTAGCGTAATTCTTCAGACCCCTAGGAATTTCAGAATGGTAAATGTCCATTGGCTTTAACATAAAGTCACTGGCTGCACTAGCCCCTCACAAGAGAGTCAGCTGCCTTTTGAATCTTTGAAGGCTTCTCTGAGAAGCCGTCTAGCTATTGGCCGGGCGCGGCAGCTCACGTCTGTAATCCCAGCACTCTGGGAGGCCGAGGTGGGCGGATCACGAGGTCAGGAGATCCAGACCATCCTGGCTAACATGGGGAAACCCGTCTCTACTAAAAATATAAAAAATTGCTCCGGGCGTGGTGGCGGGCGCCTGTAGTCCTAGCTACTCGGGAGGCTGAGGCAGGAGAATCACTTGAATCCAGGAGGCGGAGCTTGCAGCCAGCCGAGATGGCGCCACCGCACTCCAGCCTGGGGGACAGAGCGAGACTCCGTCTCAAAAAGAAAAAAAAAAAGAAGCCATCTAGCTATCAAAGTCCTTACATGGCATCTTCGTGCACTATAAGGCTGTCTCATTTACACTGAAAATCTGTTCAGTGCAGCTACTTTCATCAGTGACCTTAGCTCAATCTTGATAACTCACTGCAGCTTCCACACCAGCACTTGCTGCTTCACCTTGCACTTTTATGTTAGAGACATGGTTCTTTCCTTCAGCTTCAAGAACCAACCTCTGCCAGCTTGAGACATGTTTTCCTGCAGCTTGCTCACCTCTCTCAGCCTTCATGGAATATAGAGAGTTAGGGCCTTGCTCTGGATTAGGCTTTGGTTTAAGGGAATGTTGAGGCTGGTTTAATCTTCTAGCCAGACCACTCAAACTTTCTCCATATCAGCAGTAAGACTGTTTCGCTTTCTTACCATCTGTGTGTTCACTGGAGTAGCACTTTTCCTTCAGCCTTTTTTCTTTGCATTCACATCTTGACTGTTTGGTGCAAGAGGCCTAGCTTCTGGTGTGTCTCAGCTTTTAACATGCCTTCTTAATCATTTCTAGCTTTTGATTTAATATGAGAGATGTGCGACTCTTCGTTTCACTTGGACACTTGGAAGCAATTGTTGTGTTATTAATTGGTTTCCCTTCAATATTGTGTCTAGGGATTGGGAGGCGTGAGGAGAGGGAGAGAGATGGGAATGGCCAGTCGGAGCAGTCAGAGCACACATAACACTGATTAAGTTCTCTGCCTTGTATGAGCATGGTTCATGGCACCCCGAAACAATTACAGTAGTAACATCAAGGATTGCAGATCAGCATAACAGATACAGTGACAGTGAAGAAGTGTGAAATATTGCTAGAATTACCAAAATGTGCTGTTGGAAAAGTGGCATGGAAAGACCTGCACAGTTGCCAAAACCTTCAACTTAGGAGAAACAGAATGTCTAGAAAACCCAAGTAAGAGAAGCACTGTAAGCTGAAGTGTGCCTCTATCTTTGGGCACATGTGTGAGAAATTCTTAGAAGTAGGAAGTGTTGAATCAAAGAATATTGATATTTTAAATCTCAGTACATAATCAAATATGTACGCTCTCCAAAGAGATCACACCGATTGTTCCTCCAGCCGCACCTGTTTTCCCACACCTTTTTTTGAGTCTTCAGATTTTATTTTTGCCAAACTGAGGTGAAATGTAGAATCTTATTCTACTTTTTGCTTGCATTTTAAAATACACATTGAATAAATGTTTCCTGCATTTCCATGAAAGGCCTGCTTGTATCTTTGGCCCATTTTTTTTTTTAAATGGGTTATTAGAGTCCTTGAGGAAATACTGTAAACGTAACGTGCTCCTCTTTTCCCCAGAAGTGTTTGAGCCACGTGTGCCACGTTTGTGTTTGTGGTCGAGGAGATGCTTTCATGATTGAGAAGAAGACGCATTTTGTACTTTTCCCCCTAATGTAAATTTATTCATTAAACAAAAGATTTGTAACAAAATATTTTTTTTCCTTAAGATTGTCATATAAAGTTTACTAATGAGAAAAGCTCCCTTGTCAGTTTATAGTTTAGCTTTGGTTTGAAATTACAGACACTCTGGCACTGCTGTTCAGTAAAAATATGAGCCACATATAATTTAAAATTTTCCAACATCTGCCTTAAAATATAAAAATAAACAAGTGAGGTTAATTTTAATAATTTTGTTTCACCCAATGTAAGATTACATCATTTTACATGTAATCCATCCTAAAACTAATAATAAAATGTTTTACGTTGTATTTTTTTGTACTAAATTTTCAAAATCTGATGTATATTTTAGACTCACAGCACATGTCATTTTAAACTAGCCATGTGTGAAGACTGTAGTGACATGTGGCCAGTCCATGTTGGCCAGCACAGCTCAAAAGAGTAGTCTATTTCTGTGAAAATCCATTAATTTATTATTTTGGACCTAACATTTGTCCTGTCCTCGTCTTTATTTTTATTTTTTTGAGACAGGGTCTGACTTGGTCAACCAGGCTGGAGGGCAGTATCATGATCTCAATTCATTGCAACCCCCACCTCCCAGGCCCAAGCAGTTCTTCCACTTCAGCCTCCTGAGTAGCTGGGATTACAGGCACGTGCCACCATGCCTGGCTTATTTATTTATTTATTTATTTTTGAGGCGGAGTTTCACTCTCGTTGCACAGGCTGGAGTGCAATGGCGCAATCTTGGCTCACTGCAACCTCCGCCTCCTGGGTTCAAGGGATTCTCCTGCCTCAGCCTCCCAAGTAGCTGGGATTACAGGTGTGTGCCACCACGCCCAGCTAATTTTGTATTGTTAGTAGAGACGGGGTTTCATCATGTTGGTCAGGCTGGTCTCGAACTCCTGACCTCAGATGATCCACCCGCCTTGGCCTCCCAAAGTCCTGGGATTACAGGTGTGAGCCACCACATCCGGCCTAATTTTTTTTGGTAGAGATAGGGTTTTTCCATGCCCAGGCTGGTCTCAAACTCTTGGGCTCAAGCAGTCTGTCCACCTTGGCCTCCCAAAGCGCTGGGATTACAGGCCTGTGCCACCATGCCCTGCCCCATCCTTTGTTTTTGTTTTGTTGTTGTTGTTGTTTTCTTTGAGACAGAGTCTTGCTCTGCCGCTAGGCTAGAGTGCAGTGGCGCCATCTCTGCTCACTGCAACCTCTGCCTCCCAGGTTCAGGTGATTCTCCTGCCTTAGTCTCCTGAGTAGATGGGATTTCAGGCATACGCCTGCCACCACACCCAGCTAACTTCTGTATTTTCAGTAGAGATGGGGTTTCACCGTGTTGGCCAGGCTGGTCTCAAACTCCTGACCTCAAGGGATCCACCCGCCTCGGCCTCCCAAAGTGCTGGAATTACAGGTGTGAGCCACTGTGCCTAGCCCCTATCTTCTTCTTTTGTTTGTTTGTTTAGAGAGAGAGAGAGTTTCGCTCTTGTTGCCCAGGCTGGAGGGCAATGGCATGATCTGGGCTCACTGCAACCTCCGCCTCCCAAGTAGCTGGGATCACAGGCATGTGCCACCATACCTGACTAATTTTGTATTTTAGTAGAGACGGGGTTTCTCCATGTTGGTCAGGCTGGTCGGTCTAGAACTCTCCGCCCGCCTCGGCCTCCCAAAGTGCTGGGATTACAGGTGTGAGCCACCGTGCCCGGCCCCCCATCTTCTTAAGAAGATAAATTGTATTGGCCGGGTGCGGTGGCTCACGCCTGTAATCCCAGCACTTTGGGAGGCCGAGGTGGGCGGATCACGTGGTCAGGAGATCGAGACCACGGTGAAACCCCATCTCTACTAAAAATACAAAAACTTAGCCGGGCGCAGTGGCGGGCACCTGTAGTCCCAGCTACTCGGGAGGCTGAGGCAGGAGAATGGCGTGAACCCGGGAGGCGGAGCTTGCAGTGAGCCGAGATCCCACCACTGCTCTCCAGCCTGGGGGACTGAGAGAGACTCTGTCTCAAAAGAAAAAAAAAAAAAAGAAAATAAATTGTATTTATCTGACACATGTTCTTTAATTAGGCTCTAAGTAAATATTATTCTTTACTCAACTGTAGAAATATGTGCTGATTGTTTCTGTATTTGTAAAATTAATGTAGTGGCATACTCCACTAAATGCATTAATTAAGTGGAAGGTGGTGAGTTCAGTGGAACATTCCCAAGCAGTGAGATACCTACTAAAGGGTAGGTTCTTTTAGATGTCATTTTCCTTGATCTTTTTAATAACTTGCAGTAAAGGCCCCAAAAACTTACAAATGTGAATTATAAAAGTTGATGGCTTAAACAACCAGCCAAGGTGACCCAAATTATATCTGAGCAGGATTCTGAAAGCAGGTATCCAGGCAACAAGTTTGGTGTTCTTTATACAGTTTGTTCTCATTATAGGTGCCTACAATAACTCGGATAAAACACAAGTTACGTATTTTCACCTAACCTAGAAGAAATACATGAATCAAAGAAATAAGCCAGAGAACAGTGTCATTGGAGAATATACTGAGTTACCTTTTCTGTTACTTCCTGAAAAGTAGTGAAACTGACAGAATTAGTTAGTGGAGAGAGAACAAGGCAAATTTACAGGAAACCCTGGACTGCAGCTCTTTGTTTCTGTCTCATCTGAACTTTCATGAGACTTTATTTTAGGGCTGGGAATTTAATGTAATAATATATACTGTAATATATCAGTAGTAAATACCTGTGAGCCAAAGAAAAGTTCTTCCTTATTAGGATATGCTACAAGTCAAGTTAAACTAAGTATAAATAAGCTTAATCATAAAACCAGTTTGTGCTAATAAAAATGTAATATGAGCCACATATAATTTTAAAATTTCAGGTATCAAATGGGATGGAAACATTTCTTTGACCTGACTTTGACCACCACACTCAGTATAGGAGTGAGTGTAAATTGTGCTAAACTTAGCTCCCATCCCGTGATGCTAGTAACTTCCTATAAGACTGTTCTGCTGCTGAGCAGATGGTGGGCGCCCATCCTCCACATCTCTGCTTCCACAGCCTTGGAGATGACCCCTGGTCCGCTGCTCCTCCTGACCCCTTCAGCATGGCCCCACTTCAGTGGGTTCCTCTCAGGTGATCAGTTAAAGCAAAGAGAGAAGTAGGCTGCACACATTGTATACCTCCTTTTATCCATGTTTATCCATTGACAATTAGGTTCTTAAAAACGGGTTGACTATTACTAGCAGTGCAGTGAGATGAGCATTTTTGTACGCGTTTCCTTTTGCCCAGGTGGGAGAGCTTTTTGCTGAAGTACATCTCTAGAAGTGGAATTGTTCACTCGTGGCGTATTTGCATCTTAAGCCTTAATAGGCCTTGCAAATGGTTGAAATAAGGACCTAGTTTTTCTCTCCTACTGTAGATAACCAGTTTTCCCAGAGCCATTGATTGCATCATCCATCTCCGTGCTGATCCACGCGACCACATCTGAGGCAGGCGATATCTGTGTCTGTGCTGTCCGTGTTGGGCCCTCTCTGCTGCTCCCTTGTTCTCCGTGTCTGTCCCCGGCACCAGCACCACAGTCTGAATTACTGTTGCTGCACAACCTGACTCTGGAGAGAGCAAGCCCTCCACGCTGTTTTCTTCAGAGTTGTATTGGCTGTTCCTGGTCCTTGATCTTTTGTATAAATTTTGTGTAAATATGATTGTGTATGTAAATATCCTAAATAATTTTTTGATACAATTCAGTGTTTGCAATGCAACATTATAAAAATTGCATATAGAAATCTGGTATAATTAAAAATTGTATAAAATCTGGTTGTAAAATTCCATACACACACATACCTTTTGGGATTTAAGTTACATTTGCATTGAATTTCTAGTCTAATTAGGGGAGAATTACTATCCATGATTAAGTCTTTCTTTAGATGACCATGGCCTATCTCCATTTATTAAGGTCATTTCTGTATTTTGACAAAGGTTTTTGTAAGCTCTATAAATCACATTTTTTTCTTACTAGATTTAAAAAAAATTTTTTAGAGGGGCGGAGGGGGGACAGAGTCTCACTCTGTCGCTCAGGCTAGAGTGCAGTGGCAGCATCTGCCTCCTGGGTTCAAGCGATTCTTGTGCCTCAGCCCCCCAGGTAGCTGGGACTACAGGCATGCGTCACCACACCCAGCTTAGATTTATCTTTAATAGTTTGTTGCCGGTGTTTTGGAAACATGATTGTGTGATTGTGTGTATTGGTTTTATTTCCAGAAAAGTTTGAACTTTTTAATTAGTTCTAATAGTGTGTGCTTACATTCTCCTGGATTTTCTACCAGCACAGTTATGTTGTCTGTGAATACTGGCAGTTTGGGTTCATTTTCAATTCTGATAACTTTCTTTTTCTTCCCATACTGCCCTGGCTTATATTCCTAGTTGCTATTAGGAATGGGTTAATTAGTTGAAGTTCTTCATTTGAATCTTTTTGGTTTTTTTTGAGATGGAGTCTTGCTCTGTTGCCCCCAGGCTGGAGTGCAGTGGCACAATCTTGTTTCACTGCAGCCTCCACCTCCTGGGTTCAAGCGATCCTCCTGCCTCAGCCTCCCAAGTAGCTGGCAATACAGGCATGTGCCACCACGCCTGGCTAATATTTGTATGTTTGGTAGAGACGGGGTTTCGCCATGTTGGCCAGGCTGGTCTCGAACTCTTAACCTCAGGTATCTGCCTGCCTCGGCCTCCCAAAGTGCTGGGATAACAGGCACAAGCCACCATGTCCGGCCCATTTAAATCTTTTGAAATGATCAAATTATCTTTGCCCCTCATGCTGTTCATGTGGCAAGTTACTTTAATCTGTTTTTCTAATATTGTACCACCCCACATTACTGGATTAAACTTTTATCATGATAGTATTTGTTTTTCTATTTCTGGATCAGTTTGCAAGATTGTTTCAGGCTTTGGCTTTTAAGTACCTAGGTGAGATTCACGAACTCCTTTGTGATAAGTCCAAGCCCCCTAGCTTTGTGTGGGAGATAATCTCTCAAGGCTTCCTTACAAAAGCATTTGGAGGCCCGCCTTTTTGTGTATTTTTGTTGTTGTTATTGTTGTTGTTTTGAGATGAAGTTTCCCTCGTTTCCCAGACTGGAGTGCAATGGCGCGATCTCGGCTCACCGCAACCTCCACCTCCCGGGTTCAAGCGATCCTCCTGCCTCGGCCTCCTGAGTAGCTGGGGTTACAAGTGCCCACCACCACGCCTAATTTTGCATTTTTAGTAAAGATGGGGTTTCATCATGTTGGTCAGGCTGGTCTCGAACTCCCAACCTCAGGTGATCTGCCTGCCTGTGCCTCCTTTGCAAAGTGCTGGGATTACAGGCGTGAGCCACCTCGCCCGGCCTTGTTGTGATTTTTATATTTGTTTCTTTGGAGACTGGGGAAGGTTGGTTATTGAAACTGTATTTCTAACTTAGTTTGGGTAACTTATTTTTCTAGAATTTGCCCATTTCATCTGTTTCAAGTTTTTGACACTACTCTTCTGAATAGAATTCTTACATGATTTTCCAAGTCTCCATTTTAGCTGTAGCTTTTGACCCCCTTTTAATTCTTAATATTGCCTATTTATACTCTTTTTTTTTCAGGAATCATTTTTGCCAGAGATTGAACTTGGTTTGTAAGAAACTTGGATGTAGGTTTTATTTATCCTTTGTGATATATGTCTTTCAGTTCATTAATTTCCTGTCTTTATTTCCTTCTACCTTTCTTTTGTTTATTCTGGTGTTTTTTTCTAGTTTCAGTAGTGGATGATGAGCTTATTTTATTTTTTCCTCCTTGCTGATAGGATGGCTTCAAGTTACAGGACTTTCAGCAACACTCTTGTTTCATTCCACAAGGTGGGATATGTAATTGCTTAATGACTTAGTTCTAAATGTTTTCAGATTTCTTCCTTGTTCCATGAGTTCCTTAGAAGCAAGTTTTAAAACTTCTATACTCTTTAAATTTTTCAGTTGAGTTCTAATTGAGTGGTGGTCTGAGAATGTTTTGATGATTTAATTCTTTACTATTTGTTTAATTTTTTTTTTTTTTTAGCTCCTGGCCAGGTTTTATGGTTTTTTTAAAAAGTGTCACTTTTAATCATATGTTCAATAAAGTAGATTAATTGTGTTGTTTGCATCCTGTATACATTTTCCAGTCCCACAACCTGTGTTACCAAGAGAGTTGGGTCAGTCTCACCCTTTAACCTCGGATATATCAATTTCTCCTAGTAACCTTCAGTTTTTACTTTATATGTTTTGCAGCTATGTTATTAGATACATGTAATCAGAGTTACTGAATTTTTAAATTCTTGACCTTCTCTGTTCTTAATAATGACTTTTATGCTACAGTCTGTGTTATATGAAAATAACATAACCAACTTTCATATGGTTAGTATTTGCTTGGAGTGCTTCTTCCATCTCTTTATTTCAGCCTGTATGTCTGTATGGTTTAGGACTGTTGAAGGGCTTGCAGCTGCTCTTCGAGTTGGTCAGTTTAGTCTGTTAACACTTGCTTAGATTACTGATGGGTTTGAATTCATTCCTCTCGTCACTTTTGTTCTTTACCTTGCTTTTTCATTGTTTCTTTTACTTCTCTTGCCTCCTATTCTTTTTTCTTGTTTTCTCTCTTTTAACAATTATTGATACAGTATAACGTAACCAGTAATAATGTACATCATAATAATACCGCTGAACCTACCACCTAATCCAAGATCTAGAACATTGCCAATAACTTCCATTTGAATAAGAGTTTAGTTTGAATGTTAAAACTCTTTGTTTTCCTAGATTGTCTTTAAATTTTATATTCATTCTCAACAAGGGCTAGCTTCTCCCCAAATAGTAAGAATCTTGAAACCTTGCAACTTCATATCCCCCTTCCACCTTATATATTATTGCTGCCTAAGCATTTTAATTCTGTCTTTTATTTTATTTTGTACTTACATATCCTGCTTATGTACCTATCTATAATTTAATTCCCTTCAAATTTTATTGTTGATCTCAGTATAGGGTCAATGCTTGTTTCACTTTGTCTAGGTTGCTGGTTTATCAGTATTCCTTCTTTCTGGTCTCTTTGGCTTTCATTTTCTTGCTGAAATATGTCCTTTAGTAGGTCTGTCAGCCTGAATCTATTGGTAGTAGTTGCTTTATCTTTGAATATGTCTATTTTATTCTCATTCTTAAATGAAAAAGAATTCTTAAATAATTCCAAATTGACAGTTACTTCTTTCATCATAATTTTTATATAGCCATCATCCTCTGGTATGTATTGTTTTAAGTGGTCTGCCCTTGGTCTCATAGTATTCTTTGTAAGTAACCTGTCTTTTCTCTCTAGTTGCTTTTAAGGTCTGCTCTTGTCTGTGGTGCTCTGAGGTTACACTGTAGTGTGTTTTGATTTGGATTAGTTTAAATCATCCTGCCAGACACCTTCTCTCTCTTTTTTGGGATAAGGGAAGAATGTTGTATCATTAAATCTTAGAATTTTCTCAACTATTTTAAAAAATGTTTCTTCTCTGTTCTTTGGATTTTTTTTCTTTTTCTTTTTTTTTGGAACTGCAGTTATAGACATACGTTAGAGTTTTTTATTCCATAGTTCTTAGCTCTTTCATTCGTTCCATCTCTTGCTTTTTTTCTAAAATGCCCCCTTTATGTCTCTCATGCTTTTTTATAGTCTCAATCTTACAGTTCTGTCTCCTGAAGTTCTTGAGTCTAATCCTACTTCTAATCCATCCTTCCTTCTTTTTGAGCTTTGGGCTTTTAGCCTCTCTACCATTTGGGTTGATCTGTGGGTATCATTTTTAGCCTGGTGTGAGGTTTGTTCTTTCCTGAGGGGGATTGCTTTCTGTTTTAATATCTCAGTTTGGGCTCGGGGTTCTTGGACAAATGGGGTTGGTTGTAGAGTACTAGTCCATTGTCCCTACAGCTCAAGAGATGCTTCTACCTGCCAGCTCAGGATAGTCAGAGAAAGCATCCTGTAGTCCCCTCGACACTAGTGGGCTTTTCTTCTTCTTTTTTTGATCTACCTAATTTCTGCTGAGGGTGTAGCGCTTTTGGGGATCATGACTTTATAGAATAGGAGGGTGTCTCTTCTCACCTCCTACCTTGAGCAGACCCAAACTTCTTCCCTTTGAGGGCTGAAAACTCAAATGTCACAGACAGATGTTCACACTTCATTTGGTCTGAATATTGCTAGCCTTGGAATTTCTAAAATTGGCTTCTACGAACTATTTATTAGTTTCAATGCGCTAAGCCTGCTGCTGGGAGGAAATGCTGGTTGTGAGCATCAGGGAAGCATTCTGGACGGTTATTAGTATCTTCTGCTAACAGTGTTTTAAAAACTGACTCTTTATGGTGTCTTGTGTACTAGGTACTGTGCCTGTGCTGACTTCCTAGCTTTATTGGAAGTTCCTTGACAGTGGACCGAATCCCTACCCCTTATTCTTTCTCCATCTCCCTCTGCAGTGCTGAGCCCTCAAAAACAAAACAGCAGCAAAAAACACACTTGCACTAGTTGCTGATTGGTTAATCCCCACAGAAAGGTTACCAACAAACCACAGCAGTGACACAGAGGGAATGCCTATTTCCACATCCAGGGAGGCCCACCTGCCCAATTCCATGCTGCTGACTTAGAGCACGGCTTTGCTAATGATATCCTTGGCTCCTTCTCTGCCTCAAGCCGCAGATGTTCTCTGCCTTCTGTGATTCTGCTCCCCTCCCTTGGTGGTGTCATGAAGTGCACTGGTGTTTCTGCTGGCTCCTGGGCTTCTCCCCTGACCTCGCACATACAGTTGCCTGCTGGACATCCCCACCTGCCCAGTCAGACATCACACCCCCTATCCATCCAGTCTTCCTTGAATTTTCCCCACCTAAGTGAGGGCAACTCTTCCCAGTCGCTCAGGCCAAGAACCTGTGCCTTTCTTAACTTCTTTCACACCCCTCATCTGGTTAATAAGGAATTTCTTGGTGCCACTTTCCGAATATATACCAAATCTGGCCATTTATTTCATTCATTATGCCCAACATATACAAGCCATTGTCATCTTTAGACTGAATTATAGTGGGCCTCCCCTGCCCTCCCCTCCCCTGCCACTCTCCACTTAGTGTGAGTGTTCCACGAAAAAACACGTCTGATCTTGCCTTCTGATGCTGGCAGCCCCCACCCAGCTCCCACCATTCTCAACAGCACCCATGGCCCGGCTGCAGGCTGTGTTGACCTGACCCCATTCCCTGGGTAAGGCTGGGTGTGCCCCTGCCTCTTGCCCTATGTGGGACGGTCTTGTCCCCAGATACCTGTAGCTGATCCTGTGCCCTGTGCAGGATTCTGCTCACCTGCGACTTTGCTCCAGAGGTTCAGACTGACATGTCTACAGATTGCTCGACTCCCCTTAAACCTTTAAAAGAAACAGTGGCAGTTATCACTTAGTAAACACAATGGATGCAGAAGTGACAAGTCCTTCCCGGAGGGTGGAGACCCCCTGAGAGTAGGGATTCCGTTCTGCCCAGTCCTCCGTGTCCACCATGGGCTCAGAGGCCACACACCGGTTCTTTTGCGTGTATGCACCTATGTAGAGATGGAGCCATAAGTAATGCATGCTTTAAAGGAAGGGGGTTTTATATTTTGGGGGAAGATGAAGTTGATTGGCAAGGAATCGGGCGGAGATAGTTTATGAAAGTGAGGGACATAAGGGACGTGGGAATGAGGGAATGAAAGTCCGGGAGCCGTCTGGGAGCTTCACTGCGCTGTAGGACCTCGTGCTGGTGGGGCCATCCGTTTACGATGGTGGTGGGCATCCTTTGAGGTTTGTCTTCTGTGATTTTGGGGAGGTGGGCGGTACTGGTGACATCTGCTTCCAGAGCAGCCGTCCTTCCTGCTCCCTTTCTGGTCTTCGGTTGTTTCCGCTCGAGTTCTTGCGGGGCGCGCTCCCTCCGCTTTCTGGAGGTGATTAATTTCCCAACTCCTCGGCACCACCTTCCCCACCCGAAAAAAGGATGCAGAACCACGCCTGGAGTTGGGTGGGCCTCCCGGGTGCTGGGCGGCCCGGGGCAGCGGGGCGGGCGGGGCGCTGACGTGTCCAGGCGGGATTGGGCCGCCGCCCTATATAGCAGCCGGGGCCCGGGCGCCGCGCCTCGGAGCGTCCCGGCTTCTCCCGCGCGGCGGGCGAGCAAGCGAGCGGCAGGACCGGCGG